>NW_026525179.1:50000-77500 GCF_943734705.1 Anopheles coustani
ATCGGTTAGTTGTCGAATCATTCCTCGATCATAACCTTCGTTCTTGGTTCATGTATGCTCTCTTCCACATAGGGCAAGCTAGAATTAACTATCTTACCCAGGACCGCCGAAGCAGCGTGGACCAGGGGAGAACTATACTTTGTCTTGTATGCCCTCTTCCACATAGGGCAAGCTAGAACTAACTATCTTACCCAGGACCGCCGAAGCAGCGTGGACCAGTGGAGGACTATACTTTGTTCATAACACCACAGTATTGAGTAATGTGCCCTCTTCCACATAGGGCAAGCTAGAATGAACTATCTTACCCAGGACCGCCGGAGCAGTGTGGACCAGTGGAGGACTACACAATCATGAGGTTTGATATCGACTTGTGTGTTTCAATAGGGTACCGATGGTATGTTTTGAACCGATTTGATTTAGCCATTCTGAAGTCATCACTTGGTTGAAGCGCTGAACTAGGGAGGCATCGTTTACATTACTTGTATATATATTGGGTTTCGCATGCTCTACTAGGTTAATGTCATAGGGTTGGCTATCGAGCATGCCCAAGTGATGACTTGATTGTGTGCTTGCTTGAATTCTTCACATTTCATACCATCGGTTAGTTGTCGAATCATTCCTCGATCATAACCTTCGTTCTTGGTTCATGTATGCTCTCTTCCACATAGGGCAAGCTAGAATTAACTATCTTACCCAGGACCGCCGAAGCAGCGTGGACCAGGGGAGAACTATACTTTGTCTTGTATGCCCTCTTCCACATAGGGCAAGCTAGAATTAACTATCTTACCCAGGACTGCAAAGCAGCGTGGACCAGTGGAGGACTATACTTTGTTCATTACACCACAGTATTAAGTATGGTGTCCTCTTCCACCATAGGGCAAGCTAGAACTAACTATCTTACCCAGGACCGCCGAAGCAGTGTGGACCAGGGGAGGACTATACTTTATACTTCACACACTAGCCATACTGAAGTCATCACTTGGTTGAAGCGCTGAACTACGGCGGGGTAATCGTTTACAGGTTAATATCATATAGCTGCATGCTCATTAGTAGATAATGGAATATTGTATGGCAATATGAGCATGCCCAAGTGATGACTTTGTTTCAAGCTCAACAGGTAGGGTATTGAGTCCTCTTCCACATAGGGCAAGCTAGAATGAACTATCTTACCCAGGACCGCCGGAGCAGCGTGGACCAGTGGAGGACTATACCTTGTCCATTACACCACAGTATTAAGTATTGTGTCCTCTTCCACATAGGGCAAGCTAGAATTAACTATCTTACCCAGGACCGCCGAAGCAGCGTGGACCAGATGAGGACTATACTTTATACTTCACACCACAGTTTTGAGTACGCCTTGCATAAAGTATCTAGTTTGAACCACGAGGGCTCACAATGTAGAACCGCGAGGGCTCTAGTACCGATTCTCTCGGTACGGCTTGGTCCGTGTTCCTTTATGCTTGTACTCTAAGTATTAAGTATTGTGTTCTCTTCCACATAGGGCAAGCTAGAACTAACTATCTTACCCAGGACCGCCGAAGCAGTGTGGACCAGGGGAGGACTATACTTTATACTTCACACACTAGCCATACTTAAGTCATCACTTGGTGGGGGTGAACTACGGCGGTATCTATCGTTTTGGTTCGGTCTATATAGGGTCGCTTGCATGCTCATTCGAATATAATGTAATTGTGTATGGCAATATGAGCATGCCCAAGTGATGACTTTGTTTCAAGCTCAACAGGTAGGGTATTGAGTCCTCTTCCACATAGGGCAAGCTAGAATGAACTATCTTACCCAGGACCGCCGGAGCAGCGTGGACCAGTGGAGGACTCTATACTTTATACTTCACACCACAGTATTGAGTACTTCTTGCATAAAGCCCCTAATGAGAACCACGAGGGCTCTCTCAATGTAGAACCACAAGGGCTCTAGTACCGATTCTCTCGGTACGGCTTGGTCCGTGTTCCTTTATGCTTGTACTCTTAGAAAGTCTCAACCCGGAGGTCTTGACTTTGATTGTCATAGTTGGACTACGACGGGGCATCCGACCATTGCTGATCGAACACCCCTGATTCACCATCTTTCGGGTAGGCGGTACGCGTACCTCCGGACGCGGAAGTCTCAACCCGGAGGTCTTGACTTTGATTGTCATAGTTGGACTACGACGGGGTATCCGACTCATCGAATACCCCAGAAGCACACCATCTTTCGGGTAGGCGGTACGCGTACCTCCGGACGCGGAAGTCTCAACCCGGAGGTCTTGACTTTGATTGTCATAGTTGGACTACGACGGGGTATCCGACTCATCGAATACCCCAGAAGCACACCATCTTTCGGGTAGGCGGTACGCGTACCTCCGGACGCGGAAAGTCTCAACCCGGAGGTCTTGACTTTGGTTGTCATAGTTGGACTATGACGGGGCATCCGACCATTGCTGATCGAACACCCCTGTTACACCATCTTTCGGATAGGCGGTGCGCGACACCACCGACGCGGAAAGTCTCAACCCGGAGGTCTTGACTTTGTATTGTTGGATAGTCCTCTTCCACTATAGGGCAAGCTGGAAATATTCCATTTTACCCAGGACTGCCGAGGCAGCGTGGACCAGGGGAGAACTTCACGGAATCTTCAGGCATCCATGATTGCCATAGTGCGTAAGCCGCCGCTGTGCGCGTCAACTCGTTCCCCGTGAGGAGGAGTCTAGCCGCCGCTAAAAGACGAAGCATTAAGTGTCCTCATTCCACTATAGGGCAAGCTAGAATTAACTATCTTACCCAGGACCGCCGAAGCAGCGTGGACCAGGCGAGGACTATACTTTATACTTCACACCACAGTATTGAGTACGACTTGCATAAAGCCCCTAATGAGAACCACGAGGGCTCTCTCAATGTAGAACCACGAGGGCTCTAGTACCGATTCTCTCGGTACGGCTTGGTCCGTGTTCCTTTATGCTTGTACTCGCGGAAAGTCTCAACCCGGAGGTCTTGACTTTGGTTGTCATAGTTGGACTATGACGGGGCATCCGACCATTGCTGATCGAACACCCCTGTTACACCATCTTTCGGATAGGCGGTGCGCGACACCACCGACGCGGAAAGTCTCAACCCGGAGGTCTTGACTTTGTATTGTTGGATAGTCCTCTTCCACTATAGGGCAAGCTGGAAATATTCCATTTTACCCAGGACTGCCGAGGCAGCGTGGACCAGGGGAGAACTTCACGGAATCTTCAGGCATCCATGATTGCCATAGTGCGTAAGCCGCCGCTGTGCGCGTCAACTCGTTCCCCGTGAGGAGGAGTCTAGCCGCCGCTAAAAGACGAAGCATTAAGTGTCCTCATTCCACTATAGGGCAAGCTAGAATGAACTATCTTACCCAGGACCGCCGAAGCAGCGTGGACCAGGCGAGGACTACTTTATACTTCACACCACAGTATTGAGTACGACTTGCATAAAGCCCCTAATGAGAACCACGAGGGCTCTCTCAATGTAGAACCACAAGGGCTCTAGTACCGATTCTCTCGGTACGGCTTGGTCCGTGTTCCTTTATGCTTGTACTCGCGGAAAGTCTCAACCCGGAGGTCTTGACTTTGATTGTCATAGTTGGACTACGACGGGGCATCCGACCATTGCTGATCGAACACCCCTGATTCATCATCTTTCGGGTAGGCGGTGCGCGCACCTCCGACGCGGAAGTCTCAACCCGGAGGTTCGGACTTAGAGTTTTCCCATTTAAAAGTTTTTCTCTTAGCCATACTGAAGTCATCACTTGGTGAACGATTGAACTAGGGCGGGTTAATCGTTTATAGGAATCATGTGGTTTGCATGCTCTCTTAGGTTAAGGTCATGTGGTTGGCTATCGAGCATGCCCAAGTGATGACTTTGTTTCACGCTTGCTTGATTTCTTCATGATTCCCTGTTATATAGTGTAATCATTCGAGAACAGGGAATCTTTGGTTTTGCTCAACAGGTATTGGATGTCAACTTGGTATCTAGATCGCATTAAGTCTCAACCCTTAGGTTCGGACTTGTATAGTGACATCTTGTTACGGTCTTGAGTCTCAACCCGCAGGTTCGGACTACTTAGTGTTTGATCGAATATAATATGGCAACTTGTGCCTAAGTCTCAACCCGCAGGTTCGGACTTCTGTTTATTTGGCCAATGTATGTATAAGGCAACTTGTGCCTAAGTCTCAACCCGCAGGTTCAGACTTGTGTATTTGTTCGAAGTCATGTATAAGGCAACGTGTGCCTAAGTCTCAACCCGCAGGTTCGGACTTGTTAGTGTTTCGTCAACTTTCATATGGCAACTTGTGCCTAAGTCTCAACCCGCAGGTTCGGACTTGTGTATTTGTTCGAAGTCATGTATAGGGCAACTTGTGCCTAAGTCTCAACCCGCAGGTTCGGACTTGTGTATTTGTTCGAAGTCATGTATAAGGCAACGTGTGCCTAAGTCTCAACCCGCAGGTTCGGACTTGTTAGTGTTTCGTCAACTTTCATATGGCAACTTGTGCCTGAGTCTCAACCCGCAGGTTCGGACTTCTATAGTGTTTCGTCAATTATCATATGGCAACTTGTGCCGAAGTCTCAACCCGCAGGTTCGGACTTCTGGAAGGATCACTTGGCCACTAATGATCCTTCCGCAGGTTCACCTACGGAAACCTTGTTACGACTTTTACTTCCTCTAAATCATCAAGTTCGGTCAACTTCGATAAAGCAGACGCGGTTCACGAGGATCCAGCGAACGATCATCTCCAAAGACCTCACTAAATAATCCATCGGTAGTAGCGACGGGCGGTGTGTACAAAGGGCAGGGACGTATTCAACGCTGGCTGATGACCAGCACTTACTAGAAGTTCCGAGTTCATATGGACCATTGCAATCCATAATCCCTACTAAGTGAGTATTTGAGTGATTTCCCGTTCCTCTCGGAATAGGAGACACGCTGCTACCCACATTGTAGCACGCGTGTAGCCCAGAACATCTAAGGGCATCACGGACCTGTTATCGCTCGATCTCATTTTGCTAAACACAAATTGTCCTGCTAAGCAGCGTACCGTAAGTGCACTTGCGCACACGAACAGCGAAGGTGTCAGGTCATACTCCACCGAAAGGTCCTAACCCGTTCCAATCGGCATCGACGCATTAACGCTGACTGCGTTCTAGTTAGCATATGTGAGTCACGTTCGTTATCGGAATTAACCAGACAAATCAATCCACGAACTAAGAACGGCCATGCACCACTACCCTTAAATTTGAGAAAGAGCTATTAATCTGTCTCACCTCCATAAGTTCGGACCTGGTAAGTTTTCCCGTGTTGAGTCAAATTGAACCGCAAGCTCCATTTCATTGTGGTGCCCTTCCGTCAATTCCTTTAAGTTTCAACTTTGCAACCATACTTCCCCCGGAACCTGACTTTGGTTTCCCGGAAGCTACTGAGAGCACCTGGTTGTAGCGTCTCCCAATTGCTAGTTGGCATCGTTTACGGTTAGAACTAGGGCGGTATCTAATCGCCTTCGATCCTCTAACTTTCGTTCTTGATTAAAGAAAGCATCCTTGACAAATGCCTTCGCTTTAGTTAGTCTTACGACGGTCTACGAATTTCACCTCTCGCGCCGTAATACTAGTGTCCCCAACTACTTCTGTTAATCATTACCTCCGGTCTGAGTACAAACCAATGAAAGATTAGACCAAGGTCGTATTCCATTATTCCATGCAAGATTATTCTAGGGCGTTTGGGCACCCTGCTTTAAGCACTCTAATTTGTTCAAGGTAAACGTGAGCGGTCGAGCTCTATGTTACACTTGCACCCGTTGAAGGGCACACCATGACACAGACTTGGTGCCCTACCACACCATTGAGTCGCAACCAGATTCCGACTTGGCCCACCGACCACGGGTTGACCGGGTCGGCGGAGCCGGACTGTGTTGGACAAGTATCAACTTCGAACGTTTTAACCGCAACAATTTTAATATACGCTAGTGGAGCTGGAATTACCGCGGCTGCTGGCACCAGACTTGCCCTCCACTTGATCCTCGTAGAAGGATTTATGCTCTACTCATTCCAATTATGAAACATCATTAAAGAGTTTCATATTGTTATTTCTCGTCACTACCTCCCCGTCCCGGGATTGGGTAATTTACGCGCCTGCTGCCTTCCTTGGATGTGGTAGCCATTTCTCAGGCTCCCTCTCCGGAATCGAACCCTGATTCCCCGTTACCCGTTGCAACCATGGTAGTCCTCTATACTACCATCCATAGTTGATAGGGCAGATATTTGCGAGATCTGTCGTCGGTGCGAGACCATACGATCAGCATCATTATCCAGACTTCAACTCAATGACACGGAGAACCCGCGATTGGTTTGACTAATAAGTGCACCAGTTCCCGCGAGGGTCCTGGCATGTTGCATGTATTAGCTCTAGATTTTCCACAGTTATCCAAGTAACTAGGTTGATGATCTCGTAAATTATAGCTGTTATACTGAGCCTTATGCGGTTTCACATTAAATCTGTTTGTACTTAGACATGCATGGCTTAACCTTTGAGACGAGCGTATATTACTGGTAGGATCAACCAGAATTCCGACTTTGCGTTCGAATGTTCATTGTCCCATTGCACCCGGAGGAGCAAACACCACGTTCTATATGTTGTCAAGTCCGGTAGCACACGGGAGGCGAGCCCCCGTGCGAACCTCATTGCCCTCGTATCACACACACCCGATGCACCGGACAGGCACTTGAGCGGCATTCGACTCCGCTAAGCGCTCGTGCGCCCGATTGTGCATGCGCTGACGGGGCCTTCATACCCCTACCACAGCGACCTTATGCCAAACTTCCATGAATACTTAGGTGAGCTGACAAGGGCCTTCATTTCCCTACCATCAACTAAAGGACACGCTAGGCGCGTCCGATCATTGCAACTGCGGGGCTTTCATACCCCAATCACCACAGTACGCAATTCACCAGAGTTTAATCACAACCCCCCCGGACATGGCACACTATTAACTTGCAACAAAACTTAGTGTGTGCCGGGCACATCGGTTCCACAAAATCATTCCCGATGTACCCCAATTGGGGTTGCGAACGCATTCACGGTCCTCTGACACACCCAACCAAGCGTGGATACTACATACCTCAAACACCCAGTACACTAACAGACAAATCAATATATGGTTGCTTTCCCCCAGACATTTGCCAATCACTTGGCACCCGGACGGGAACTCGCTCCTGATTGCGCCAATGCCACCCATTTGCCAAGAGCGAGTTCTGTATGTAGATTTCATTTGGAAAGACAACCGTGTACTGGATATTCTATCCGACGATTACAGATGACGAGTACGAGACTCGACTACACTCACGGATAATACATTTTGGGTCGAGATTGCTTTCGGGGTTTTCGATTGGTCTTGCGCTTGTAAACGTATAACTTTGACTTGTGGTAACCTCGGTATGTTAGTCGATCACGTGGTTGTGAACTGGTAAGGGTGAGCAATCTGTTCACTTGCACTCTGGGTAGGAATAGGTGAGCGCTATAGGTTAAGATCATTGTATGGTTCCATCGTGATGACTTTCGCTAGATAGTAGGATGTTTGGATAGTTATAACGTTTTTGGCCATTTGTTCATAGTGTTCGGTTCATTGAGGAATTCGATTGGTCTTTGCTTCACACACGTGGTCGATCACTTGGATGTGAACTAGGGTGAGAATAAGGTGTTCACTAGTGCTCTTAGGTTTTGGATCAGTACTGAGCACTTGATTGGTTTCGCATAATATGTATCCATAGTGATGACTCTTTCCAGCTTAAGATTTCGTGACCGGTTTCGAATCCTTCCCACGTTCGCTTTTACTTGGTTAGGTTTTCGAGTGTAGCTTTGAAAGCAATCTCATGTATGTATCCCATCTGATATAAGCCACTGACAGTTCATGTCACCTCGTTCAACTCTCGCTGGGTCACAGAAGTATGTTACTGCGCCCATTATCCCTACTCGGATAGGTTCGGTTCGTTCGTTTTATACTACGGTGAGTAAACTCAATTTGTGCATCGCATAGCCATGGAAAGCAAGCTTTCGCGGGCCTCTTCGACTGTTTTGATACGAGCTGTGCCCGTGATGCTTGTCATCCCAGGATACTAGACCCCTTTGGACGACCGCATGACCATCAGAAAGTAAATTCCACGTTCGATTTGGGGTGTGAACCCCGAACATAAAGTCTTTGTGTAGAACCACGAGGGCTCTATAGTACCGATTCTCTCGGTACGCTTGGTCCGTGTTCCTTTATGTTCGTACTCTTGTGAATAAGATTCACGTTCGTTTTGGGATATTTGCTACTGTCACCGTTTGAGTACTATGGGGCTTGAACCCCTAACATAAAGTCTTTGTGTAGAACCACGAGGGTTCTATAGTACCGATTCTCTCGGTACGCTTGGTCCGTGTTCCTTTATGTTCGTACTCTTGTGTGTATAATATTCATGTTCGGTTTGGGATATTTGCTACTTTCACCAGGGTCCCGTTCTTCATACAAGTCTGCCTTGCTAATGTGGTAACTTTATAGTGTAGTTCTGACATCCCAATTTTGGGACTTAGCCGATTTTTCGTATATTTCCATATGACCCATAGGGTCCCTTTCTTCATACAAGCTTGCCTAGGGCGATCGGTCAAAACTTGTCTTACTATTCGATTGGTCTTCGCACTTTCACCCTAGGCAGTTCGCCTAGGTCTGTCTTCTTGAGGAGGCCAAAACCCGAAATAAGGAGGTTCGGCCGACCCTGAAACCTCCCCTGTCTGAACTACACTAACCCGATTTTTCAGGGTCCTCAGCGCCATACAACTTTGCCTAGGTCACTTGTACTCTTGACTTAGGCCATCCGACTTGGTCCGTGTTTCTTCCTAGGGTTCACCTAGGTACTTTGCCTTGCTTGATGTGGTAACTTTTTAGTGTAGTTCAGACATCCTAATTTTGGGACTTAGCCGATTTTTCATGTATTTCCATATGACCCATAGGGTCCCTTTCTTCATACAAGCTTGCCTAGGGCGATCGGTCAAAACTTGTCTTACTATTCGATTGGTCTTCGCACTTTCACCCTAGGCAGTTCGCCTAGGTCTGTCTTCTTGAGGAGGCCAAAACCCGAAATAAGGAGGTCCAGCCGACCCTGAAACCTCCCCTGTCTTAACTACACTAACCCGATTTTTCATGGTCCTTAGCGCCATACAACTTTGCCTAGGTCACTTGTACTCTTGACTTAGGCCATCTGACTTGGTCCGTGTTTCTTCCTAGGGTTCACCTAGGTACTTTGCCTTGCTTGATGTGGTAACTTTTTAGTGTAGTTCTGACATCCCAATTTTGGGACTTAGCCGATTTTTCATGTATTTCCATATGACCCTTAGGGTCCCTTTCTTCATACAAGCTTGCCTAGGGCGATCGGTCAAAACTTGTCTTACTATTCGATTGGTCTTCGCACTTTCACCCTAGGCAGTTTGCCTAGGTGTAGCTTCTTGATGAGGCCAAAACCCAAAATAAGGGGGTTCGGCCGACCCAAAAACCTACCCTGTCTAAACTACACTAACCAGATTTTTCAGGGTCCTCAGCGCCATACAACTTTGCCTAGGTCACTTGTTCTATTGACTTAGGCCATCTGACTTGGTCCGTGTTTCTTCCTAGGGTTCACCTAGGTACTTTGCCTTGCTTGGTGTGGTAACATTTGAGTGTAGTTCTGACATCCCCATTTTGGGACTTAGCCGATTTTTCGTAAAATACCATATGACCCATCAGGGTCCTTTGCTTCATATAAGTTTGCCTAGCTTGGTGTGGTAACATTTGAGTGTAGTTCTGACATCCCCATTTTGGGACTTAGCCGATTTTTCGTAAAATACCATATGACCCATCAGGGTCCTTGCCTTCATATAAGTTTGCCTTGCTTGGTGTGGTAACATTTGAGTGTAGTTCTGACATCCCCATTTTGGGACTTAGCCGATTTTTCGTAAAATACCATATGACCCATCAGGGTCCTTTGCTTCATATAAGTTTGCCTTGCTTGGTGTGGTAACATTTGAGTGTAGTTCTGACATCCCCATTTTGGGACTTAGCCGATTTTTCGACCAATACCATATGACCCATCAGGGTCCTTTGCTTCATATAAGTTTGCCTTGCTTGGTGTGGTAACATTTGAGTGTAGTTCTGACATCCCCATTTTGGGACTTAGCCGATTTTTCGATCCATCCTATATGACCCATCAGGGTCCTTTTTCTTCATATAAGTTTCCCAAGACTTAGTGCTTTTTACCTTTGGACACCAATATCACCCTTACGGGTTTCTTTGATCTTCTCACTTTGTATTGACCAAATGTAGGTCTTGCCATGCCAAACATATAATTGTTCTACACCAAGTCTCTATCTCGTACCGCCAGCTCGGTACATTCGATCAACCTGCCCTTAAGGCACCCGGGACTTAGCCATTTTTTTCACATTTTTCATGATTTTGAGGCAACTTTTCTCGACTTTGTCACCTTATATCACCAAGATCCTTTCCCTTTAGCGCTTCACTCTGTTCGTATGATATTTAGCGCTGACTATCACCTTTCTATCGCTGACCTCAACTTCTTATTCGGTGCCATAGAGCCAGAGATATTTGGTGTATGCTGTTATAAGGGAAGTTTGTCACTTTTTCAAAGGCCCACTTTGGGACGCCCATATCTCACCTTCACGTATCTTCGATCTTCTTGTCGTCTATGGACGAAACTTAGGTCTTGTATTGGCCAACTTATAAATGTTCTACGGCCAAGCCGTATCTCTTACCGCCAGCCCGGTATTCATGGACTTAGTCGGATTTTCGCCTCTCGTGGTAACAATTTCTGACTTTGACTCACAATAACACCCGAACGGTCACATGCTAGCGCTTTGCTTGGTAGGAATTATAGTTAGCGCTACCTTTTCTCTTTCCATCGATACCTTGTTCGTTCCATTCCATGCCATACAGCCGAAGTTATGATGTTTCCCGTTTTCCATATCATGTGGAGCTTATGCTCTGGGAAAACCATCTAACACCTGTACCACCCTTTTGGGTACCACCGATCTCGTCACTATGTTCGGGCCAAATATAGGTTATAACATGCCCAACATATAATTGTTCTACACCAAGTCTCTATCTCTTACCGCCTGCTCGGTATTTTACTCGTAAGTCCAAATTTCACAACTTGTACTTTTTGGCCCAATGTACTCGAGTTTCAATTTTGGTAACATTTTTCGACTTTGACACTTAATAACTTCCAAATCATGCTAGTTAGCGCTTTGCTTTCTTCTAGTCGTATCTAGCGCTGGGTGTTACCTTTCCAAAACATATCCTAGCTTAACAATCCATGCCATACAGCCGGAGCTATACGGTGCACAAGTCAAATCCATTTTAGCCATGTTTCATTTTTGCCAATTTTTGACCACTCGTATCACCCTTCCAGAGTGGTCCGATCTTCTCGCTTTCTATGGACGACTTTTAGGTCTCGTAGAGGCAAACTTATAAGTATTCTACGTCAACCCGCTATCTCTTACCGCTTGCTCGGTATTCTTGGTCTTGTGTGATTTTTGGCCATTTTGGTATTATTTTTCCACTTTGTCGCTTAATAACTCAGTTTTGCTCAACACTTAGCGCTTCGGTTGTTTGGGATTATAGTTAGCGCTCGGTTCGACCTTTCCAACACTGATCTAAGCTTGTCGATCCGTTCCATACAGCCTGAGTTATTCGCGATACCGTGTTTCAATCCATTTCTCAAGTCTCGTTTTGGTCCAACTTTGAACCAGCCATATCACCCTGATGGGTACCTCCGATCTTCTCGCTCTATATTGGCCAAAGTTAGGTCTTGTGGTAACGTACTTATGATTGTTCTACGCCGTGTTCGTAGCTCTTATCGTTCGCCCGCTATTTTCGATCATAAGGTGAATTTTCGCCTCTAAACCACCATTTTTCACCTTTGCCCTCTAATATGACCGACTTGCTCAACACCTAGCGCTTCGCTTGGTAGGACACATAGCTAGCGCTCGTCAAGACCTTTCCAACGCATATCCAAGCTTTCCGATCCGAGCCATACAGCCTGAGCTATAGGCGATACCGTTTTTCCCATTTTCTTGGTCACACGCACTTTAGGGTACCCCTTTTTGCCTTTGACCCTTAATACCTCCTCCGGGTCACTAGTAGGCGCTCAGCTTGGTAGGAAACATAGCTAGAGCAGGCCTTCACCTTTCCAAAACTGCCGAAAGTGTACCGATCCGACATCTAGAACCAAAGTTATGGTCATTCCCATCATGCTCTACTTTCATGGTCAACCTCCACCAAGCACACCTAGGTTGGACCAACTTTCACCAACTCATCTCGAACCCCAAATTTGCTTCGACCTACTAGGTTTCCCTAGTAAAGTGGTCAAAACATCCATTACAACACGACTGGTCTTTCTGGTGGTCGACCTAGGCGACTTTGTTCGACGACCACCACCCCATGGAACTAAAAGACGTCCCTTGATACGGACCACCGATACATTTTCCGGCCTGTCTAAACTACACTCATCGAAATTTTTTTGGGTCCCCACCGTCATACAAGTTTGCCTAGGTCAAGTTTTTCTTCCGGATCGGCCGCGGACCTCACTTTTCATTATCTAGGGAGGCCATAGGGCCCCAAAAGGGGTTTTTTAAAATTTTCGACACTTTCGACTTTGGTCGGATTTTTTCCGATTTTGGTCCGACCTAGGGACTTGGTGGTCCAAGGAGCCTCGGGACCAAACTTTTTTCTCAGGGGTCCCTACCTCCATACAACTTTGCCTAGGTAAATTTTTTGTTCCAAATCGACCGCGGATTTCACTTTTCAATATCTGGGGCTCGTGTAGAGTCCGAATATGAGGTTTTCTCATTTTTCGACATTTTCGACTTTTTTCGACTTTTTTCGGGTTTTTCGACCTAGGGGTCCGCCGAACAAATTTTGGGTCAAAAATTTTTATTGAACTAGTCGAAAGTACGCAAAAAGATAAGACTTTTTGCCGAAGACACCATGCCCCGGAACCGACTCCTTCCCCTTCAAAATTGGGGACAAACGTGATTTTTGAAACTTTTCCTTAGGGAGCCCAAGACTTAGAAAATTTTCAAATTCTCGATTTTTCGATTGCGAGCTAGCGCTTTGCGGTCTTCGGCAATGTTGTAGATCTCGACGAGATAAGACTTTTTGGTCAAGGGACATTTTGCCCTCCGACCCCTCCTTCCCCCCGCAAATCGCCCCCCAAAGTGCAATTTTTGCATTTTCACCTCTTTGCACGCACTGTTCGGCCCAAATGGCCACTTTCTATGGGTCTGAGCGCTTTGCGGTCTTCGGCAAACTTTTAGAGCGTACCAAGCCCTAATTATAATTCTTCTACACCACCTTCGTACCTCTTCATCCCTGGCCGCTATTCGCGTACCAAGGTAATTTTTGTTCATTTTGTCAACATTTTTCATCTTTGACTGCTTATATCGGCCTTGCCATGAACCGATAGCGCTTCGCTGTGTTCTAACGTAAGTTAGTACTGCTCAATACCTTTCCAAATCATGTCTTAGATTGTCATTTGCTTGCATACAGCCGGAGCTATGAGCGATACCGTAAAAAGTACCGAAACTTGGAAAAATCCTTTGATCGCCCATATCCCCCCTTTGGGGGCCAGATATCGAAAAAAGTTCTGATTCAAAAAGTTGCGCATTAACGTGTTCTAGTTATGCCTAGAACATTTCACTTCGCTAGCTGGCCTGCAACTTAGCCGTAATTGGGATTTTAGGGTGTTCATGGAGGGCCCATTTCCTGCGACTTGGTATCTTTTGGGCCCTATGTTTCTCTAATATCTCCACGAGTTTTCCAGGTAGCCTTCTCATACTTTCAGGGTGCCTAGAACACCTCAAGACCTTTCCAACGCTATGCCGTTCGCCTCGCTCGGACATCTACAGCCAAAGTTATTCGAGGTACACGGTACCTTACCCTGTTTTCTCAGTACTTGGTCGAAAATTTCGATCAGCCATATGACCGACTTGGACAACCCTGAGCGGGTTGGCCCCATATAACTAAACTTTCGTCTCGTGTAGGCAAACTTATAAATATTCCACGTCAACTCGCTATCTCGTACCGCCTTGACGGTATACTTGGTCCAAGGGCCATTTCCAGCGACTTGGTCGCAATTTCGCTCTAAGTTTCGCTAATACCTTCGTCCGTGGACATGGTGATTTTTTGTTCGTATTTTTCCTTGATAGTCCCACTCAAGACTATTCCATACCAGAGCCAAGCGTCCCGCTAAGTGCCATACAGCCTGAGCAGTAATTCATGAAAGGTACCTCTACCAGTTTTTGCCATACTTGGGTACAAACTTTGTATCGCCCATATCTCCACTTTGGAGGCCAGCTACCGCCTGGGCCACATATACTTTTTTGTTGGTCATGCCATGCACCAAATATAATTGTTCTACGCCAACTTGCTATCTCTTCTCTAACTTGCCGTTATTCTTGGTCCAAGTCCCATTTCATTCGTTTTCGGACCCATTTTGCTATATGTTTCACTAATAGCTTCGGCCATGGACAAGCTGATATTCTGTTTGTATTTTTGCTTGATAGTCCCACTCAAGACCATTCCAAAACACACCGCAACTTGTCGCTCGGTGGCAAACTGACCGAGTTATAATTCATGAAAGATACCTCAACTTGGTACACCATGTGGTCGGCCCAAACCATATACCGACCAAACGACCGACTTGGAGCACCCTGACCGGGTTGCCCCCATATAATGAAAGTTGCGTCTCTACACGCTCAACTTATAAATATTCTACGCCAAGTCGCTATCTCTTACCGGTAAGCCGGTATTCACCTTCCAAGGGTGATTTTGGTCAAGTGCCATTTCCTGCGACTTGGTCCCCGAATTGGACCATCATCACCTAATATCTCCGTGGTCTTTCAACTCAGCCTCATAAAACTTTCAGGGTAGATAGGTCTCTCCAAGACCTTTCCAACGGTGAGCCGTTTGCCTCGCTCGGCCATCTACAGCCGAAGTTATTAATGGTACTTGGTACCTTACCCTGTTTTTTCCATACTTGTTCGTACTTGGGTACAAACTTTGGATCGCCCATATCTCCACTTTGGAGGCCAGCTAGCACCTTGGCCCCATATACTTTTTTGTTGGTCATGCCATGCACCAAATATAATTGTTCTACGCCAACTTGCTATCTCTTCTCCAACTTGCCGTTATTCTTGGTCCAATTCCCATTTCATTCGTTTTTGGACCCATTTTGCTATATGTTTCACTAATAGCTTCGGCCATGGACAAGCTGATTTTCGATTGGTATTTTTCCTTGATAGTCCCACTCAAGACCATTCCAAAACACACCGCAGCTTGTCGCTCGGTGGCAAACTGACCAAGTTATAATTCATGAAAGGTACCTCAACTTGGCACACCACGTGGTCGGCCCAAACCATAAACCAACCAAACGACCGACTTGGAGCACCCTGACCGGGTTGGCCCCATATAATAAAAGTTGCGTCTCTACACGCCCAACTTATGAATATTCTACGCCAAGTCGCTATCTCTTACCGGTAAGCCGGTATTCACCTTCCAAGGGTGATTTTGGTCAAGCGCCATTTCCTGCGACTTGGTCCCCGAATTGGACCATCATCACCTAATATCTCCGTGGTCTTTCAACTCAGCCTCATGAAACTTTCAGGGTAGATAGGTCTCCCCAATACCTTTCCAACGATATGCGGTTTGCCTCGCTAGGCCATCTACAGCCGAAGTTATTCATGGTACTTGGTACCTTACCCTGTTTTTTCCATACTTGTTCATACTTGGGTACAAACTTTGAATCGCCCATATCACCACTTTGGAGGCCAGCCAGCGCCTTGGCCCCATACAAATTTTTGTTGGTCATACCACGCACTAGTTATAAATGTTCTACGCAAGCTTGCTATCTCTTCTCCAACTTGCGGTTATTTTTGACTCAAGTCCCATTTCCATAGTTTTTGGTACCAATTTGCTCTATGTTTCGCTAATAGCTTCGCCCAAGGACTTTGTGATTTTTTGTTCGCATTTTTCCTAAATAGTCCCACTCAAGACTATTCCAAATCACACCTTAGCTTGTCGCTCAGTGCCATACAGCCAGAGTTTTAATTCATGAAAGGTACATCACCTTGGTACACCACGTGGTCGGTCCAAACCATCAACCAACCATATGACCGACTTCGAGTCGAGCTAGCGGCTAGGCTCAATATAATGAAATGCGTGTCTTGATGCGGGCTACTGACGGTCTGAACAATGTAGCTCGCTAGCTCGTCTCTAAACTTGTGTTTTGGTCGAATATTGGGTGTTCATGTACCACTTCGGGTAACATGGACTTTGGTGCAACTTTACCACTTGTGCACTTAATAACTTCCCGGTCATTCAAGTCTTTGCCTTCATACTTTCAGGGTAGTTAGGTCTCGTCGAGACCTTTCCATACATATGCCAAACTCATCGATCGGACATCTATAGCCCGAGTTATTCGCGGTACACCGTACCTTACCCTGTTTTTTCCTCAATTGGGTACAAACCTTGGAACACCCATATCGCCCCTTTAGAGACTAGCTGGCACGTTGGCCTCATATAATGATAAGTGCACCTCAACTAGGGCTACTGACGGTCAGAACATTTCAACTTGCTAGCTCGGGCCCACACTTGTGTTTTTCTCGAATATATGGTTCAAGTGTGCCACTTTGGGCACTTTTGGACATTTTGTCCCCACACAACTTTCTTGCCTTGGTAGATAGGGTCTTGTGATCTTGGGCAAAAAGATGCACCAAGATAAAGTCTAACTTTCGTTCTTGTACCGCAAAGCGCTATCTAAAACACCCGAGGAGATAGAAAGTGATTATGTTCGGTATATCGGTCTTCCATGGCCTACTATGGTAAACCCCTGCAGGTATGCAACCGAAGGTGCTTGGTACATGTATTTGGTGCAATATCGGTGCAAAGTAGGTGTTTCCTTGATCGGGCTATAACTTTCTTGGTTGATGTTGGATTGCTTTGCGGTCTTCGGGGGATAGTTAGGGAACATGTTGGCCAACATTTCCTTATTCCTCAGCCTGGCCGTACCTCTTACCGTCTAGGCGGTATACATGCTCTAAGTTGGAACTTGTGTTCCTTTGGGTAACTTCTCTGACTTTGACGCTTAATAACTTTCGTTCATATGCAGTCTAAGCTCTGCAACTCTCAGGAAAGCTAGTACTACTCATTTCCTTTCCATATCAGTCTTTGGCTTGTCGATCCGATGTCTACAGCCTTACTTATTCACGTTCCCTGTAAAGGTAGGTGTTTGCCCATTTTCCAGTTCATGTGGTAACATTCCCGGACTTTGCCGGCTTTCTCTTCATGTGGTAACTTGCTTGCTCATGTGGTAAACTGAAAGTGTATTTCAGACAGACCCAATCTGGGACTTAGCCGATTTTTCTCTTCATATTATATGAATCCATCACTAGGCCATCTTGCTTGCTTGTGTGGTAACTTGAAAGTGTATGTCTGACAGACCCAATCTTGGACTTAGCCAATTTTTCTCTTCATGTCATATGGATCCTTCACTAGGCCATCTTGCTTGCTTGTGTGGTAACTTGGAAGTGTATTTCTGACAGACCCAATCTGGGACTTAGAAGATTTTTCTCTTCATATTATATGGATCCTGGACTTAGCCGATTTTTCTCTTCATATCATATGGATCCATCACTAGGCCATCTTGCTTGCGTGTGTGGTAACTTGGAAGTGTATTTCTGACAGACCCAATCTGGGACTTAGCCGATTTTTCTCTTCATATCATATGGATCCATCACTAGGCCATCTTGCTTGCTTGTGTGGTAACTTGGAAGTGTATTTCTGACAGACCCAATCTGGGACTTAGCCGATTTTTTTCTTCATATTATATGGATCCTGGACTTAGCCGATTTTTCTCTTCATATCATATGGATCCATCACTAGGCCATCTTGCTTGCTTGTGTGGTAACTTGGAAGTGTATTTCTGACAGACCCAATCTGGGACTTAGCCGATTTTTCTCTTCATATCATATGGATCCATCACTAGGCCATCTTGCTTGCTTGTGTGGTAACTTGGAAGTGTATTTCTGACAGACCCAATCTGGGACTTAGCCGATTTTTCTCTTCATATTATATGGATCCTGGACTTAGCCGATTTTTCTCTTCATATCATATGGATCCATCACTAGGCCATCTTGCTTGCTTGTGTGGTAACTTGGAAGTGTATTTCTGACAGACCCAATCTGGGACTTAGCCGATTTTTCTCTTCATGTTATATGGATCCTGGACTTAGCCGATTATTAGGTTATTATATATGGATCCTGGACTTAGCCGATTTTTCTCTTCATATAATATGGATCCTGGACTTAGCCGATTATTAGGTTATCATATATGGATCCTGGACTTAGCCGATTTTTCTCTTCATATAATATGGATCCTGGACTTAGCCGATTATTAGGTTATTATATATGGATCCTGGACTTAGCCGATTATTAGGTTATAATATATGGATCCTGGACTTAGCCGATTTTTCTCTTCATATAATATGGATCCGGGACTTAGCCGATTTTTCGTTTCATATAATATGGATCCTGGACTTAGCCGATATTTCTCTTCATATAATATGGATCCGGGACTTAGCCGATTATTCTGTTCATATAATATGGATCCGGGACTTAGCCAATTTTTCTCTTCATGTGGTAACGTATGCCAATCGCTCACAAGTCATGGGATAAGGGTACTTGTGTTCTTCCATCTTCTAAGTCCCGCACGGGGACATCGTGATCGCCCCAAGTCCGGAATAGCGCCAAGTCAAGCCCCACGGTGGCCGTGCAGGACCTGTTAGCGGGGGCCCCACTGACAGCACTAATCCGGACTTAGAAATTATATCTTTCTAATCGAACACCACACACGCAACACCACCATACCACCATCTCCTTGCAAGTACCTAAGTACCCGCAACTCCATGGTGAAGGCAATGTCACTCCATCACCAACCTCTTTGCACTGCAAGCACTTGCGTACCTACAACACTCCGAAGAAGGCAACGGCGCGCGATGCTCGACTCCACACACCACACCACACCACACCACCGATGGCCAGCCAGCCAGCCAGCCCAGCTAAGGGCTAACCCACCAACCAACCACCAATGGCCTAGGCCAGCCGGATCCCACCTTCAAGTCCAAGCACAGCCAAGTGCAAGTACCGCCAAGTGTTCACCAACCAACCATCACACCAGGTCAGCCGGCCGGTACCCACCTTCAAGTGCCATTACCCTCGGGTGCAAGCTCAATCAAGTGTTAACCAACCAACCCGGCCAAGGCAGCCAACAGGCCGGCACCCTACAGCACCGACCCGCCATCACCACCTCAACCGTTGACCATGCAAGTGGTCTCGGACAACAGGCGATACCCGAAGTACATCCGAAGAGTGTATATCAAGTGTTTGTTCACCAAGTCCTCAACCAACCCCAAGTACCCGGAGGTACCCAGAGTGTTGGACCCGCCAACCACTACCAGCACTCCAAGTCCTTGCGAACCCAAAGTGTTTGCCCGGTAGGGCCATTGTATCACAACGCTTGCGACCATGCAAGTGGCCTCGAACAAGGTGACAGGGGTATCTTCACCAAGTTCTCAACCAACCCCAAGTACCCGGAGGTACCCAGAGTGTTGGGTCCACCAACCACTACCAGCACTCTAAGTCCTCGCGAACCCAAAGTGTTTGCCCGGTAGGGCCATTAGACCACAACGCTTGCTAACCATGCAAGTGGTCTCGGACAACAGGCGATACCCGAAGTACATCCGAAGAGTGTATATCAAGTGTTTGCTCACCAAGTCCTCAACCAACCCCAAGTACCCGGAGGTACCCAGAGTGTTGGGTCCGCCAACCACTACCAGCACTCTAAGTCCTCGCGAACCCAAAGTGTTTGCCCGGTAGGGCCATTAGACCACAACGCTTGCTAACCATGCAAGTGGTCTCGGACAACAGGCGATACCCGAAGTACATCCGAAGAGTGTATATCAAGTGTTTGTTCACCAAGTCCTCAACCAACCCCAAGTACCCGGAGGTACCCAGAGTGTTGGATCCGCCAACCCGTCCCGGCACTCCAAGTCCTTGCGAACCCAAAGTGTTTGCCCGGTAGGGCCATTGTATCACAACGCTTGCTAACCATGCAAGTGGTCTCGGACAACAGGCGATACCCGAAGTACATCCGAAGAGTGTATATCAAGTGTTTGTTCACCAAGTCCTCAACCAACCCCAGGTACCCGGAGGTACCCAGAGTGTTGGATCCGCAAACCCGTCCCGGCACTCCAAGTCCTTGCGAACCCAAAGTGTTTGCCCGGTAGGGCCATTGTATCACAACGCTTGCTACCATGCAAGTGGCCTCGGACAACAGGTGACACCCGAAGTACATCCGAAGAGTGTTCATCAAGTGTTTGTTCACCAAGTCCTCAACCAACCCCAAGTACCCGGAGGTACCCAGAGTGTTGGATCCGCCAACCCGTCCCGGCACTCTAAGTCCTTGCGAACCCAAAGTGTTTGCCCGGATGGGCCATTAGATCACAACGCTTGCTAACCATGCAAGTGGTCTGGAGTATAGGTGATACTGACATACCACCGAGATGGTACATCTAGTATTGGGTCACCAAAACCAAACCAACCCCAAGTATCAACCCGGCATACTCAGAGTGATGGATCCGCCAACCCGTCCCGGCACTCCAAGTCCTTGACGAACCGAAAGTGTTTGCCCGGTAAGGCCATTAGATCACAACGCTTGCTACCCCACGGCGAGCTAAACATGCAAGTGGTCTTAGGCAACAGGTGACACCCGAAATTCATCCGAAGATGGAATATCAAGTGTTTAATCACCAAGCCAGCATCCAAACACCAAGTACCCCGGGAGGACCCGATGCGTTGCGACCATCTCCAAGTTCTTGACGAACCCGCAGTGAAAGGCGGTAAGGCCTCTGGGCCGCAACGCTCGCATGTGTTAACCCGCAAACACCACTGACCGGTCGGTCCACCGCAAGGGTGGGTCCAACTAGTCCACACACGGTATGCCGCATGTGCCCCCCGGGGGGAGCACACCGCACACAACCACCAAGCATGGGTCGCCTGAAAGGATCGAAATGTACATCTCTCTTCAATGCGTAGCGCCCAGCCTGCAAACCCGTCGTTTTCGGGTGGTCTTAGGAGTCGAAACTATTCTTGGAAGATCGGCAAGCACAACGCCTTTTCCCACTTCAGGTACTTCGGCGAGCGCACTCGCGATAGGCTCAGTTTGAGGGTTTCCAATAAATGGAAAGAGTCTATAGAAGACTCAATCCGGTCTCGTGATGTTATTAGCCATCTAGCTAACGACTCCTATACATATACTACCAGCCTGGTTCGGTTACGACCTTAGAGGCGTTCAGGCATAATCCGACGGACGTAGCGTCATACCAAAGTCCGCTCGGACTAGTATTGAGCCATTGGTCCGTACCTGTGGTTCCTCTCGTACTGCACAGGAATTCCATTGAGATAGTACTTGCACACCAGTAGGGTAAAACTAACCTGTCTCACGACGGTCTAAACCCAGCTCACGTTCCCTTGAAAGGGTGAACAATCCTACGCTTTGTGAATTTTGCTTCGCAATGATAGGAAGAGCCGACATCGAAGGATCAAAAAGCCACGTCGCTATGAACGCTTGGCGGCCACAAGCCAGTTATCCCTGTAGTGAGCTGTCAAACGCCGTAGCGTCAACACGTGCTGAGCGTCGCTCCGTGTTTTTTGCAAAAATTTCGTGTAAAAAGTGAAAAGAACCCGGAAAAGTTTATTCAAATCGTTAAAACTAGTGCCAATCTACAGATTAGTAGTGAAAACCGCACTGAAATCATGGATTTCAATTAATAAAACGGTGAAAAAGTGTTTGTTTACATTTTGTATGGGGAATAGCCGTACCTCAAAAAAAAAGTGTAAAAAGTGATCGGAACCCGTGTTTTTCACCGTTAAATTGGTAAAAAAGTGGTGATATTCTGTTAGAGGAGTGAATTTACTATTTTTTAAAAATAATACGCGAGTCAGTGCATGTGTTTTTCATAGTGAAAAAGTGAAAAATAGTGAAAAACACGAAATCGGCGACCGTTACGACATTTGGAGGCGTGTTTACGGTCGCCGGGTCGAGGAATCGGTGTGGCTCCGTCCGGGAAGATCCATTCTCTCAAACCCGATTGAGTTTGAAGCGACAGTTGGCGCTGGAAGCTTAAAACGGCCGTTTTTTCAATTCGGCCGTTAATCCGAAAAAACCGTTGGAATTGGCCGTTATAACTCCTACCAGGCGGCAACACGGACGACACTTGCACCGAAATTGCCTACTCTACGGCGCTGGGATTGCCTACTTCACGGCACCTGCAATCCGTGAAGTGTCCCCGCTTAGAAATTGCCTACTCCACGGCGCCAGGATTGCCTACTTCACGGCACCCACAATCCACCAAGTGTCTCCGCTAAGCTGATTGCCTACTTTGCGGCGCCTTCCAGAAAGTGTCTCCGGTTAGTAGCCCAGGGAACGCTGAGCAACTAGAGATTGCCTACTGCACGGCGCCTTCAGTCAGTAAAGTGTCCCCGCTCTTTCGCCCTGGGAACACCAAGCAAGTTCGGACTGCCTACCTTACGGCGTTAAAGTGTCTCCGGTGCAAGAAAATTCGGGCAGCTGCTGGAAATACGCGGAAGCAGCGAAAAAAGAGCTTTTCGACGAGCGGTAAGTGATTGCACCCGGACAAATTTTGTGCATCCGCAGCCCCTCGACCCCCCTCCCCCTCCCCCCCCCCCACAAGCCGAATCCCTTCCCCCCTTGCCCACGACTGCTTGGGAAACGGGCGATCTTTCGGCATTTGTCGGCATTTTTGGCGTTGGGGATTTTCGACGAAGCAGTTAGGGAATGGAGCAGGCATCGGGGGTGCCTTCGACGCGTAAGTCGGCCAGGCTCCGGTCCACCTGTGATGCTCCCGCACCATCAACGGAGGACGACAGGGACGATGCAACGACATCTTCATCACCATCGGCTGCGCTGCCGTTGACTCGGCCGCGAAAGGGAGGCAGCATCGCGCCATCGACAGCGGCGCCCACTCGGCCAATGGTAGTGCTGCAGCGAATGGCCCTGCAAGCCAGCGATATGGAGTTGTCCGAGGAGAGCGAAGAGGACGAGATGAACTCAACCGTCGTCCAGCAAGTGGCCGAAGCACCGCAGCAGGCGCCGTCAGTTGCAAGCCTCAGTAGTGAGTTGAGGGAACTCCGGGCAACCGTCGAGACCCTCCTCGCGAAGGTTAGCGAGATGGAGGCTAGCCGGGCAACGGCCAAGGATGGCGACACAGAGCTTAAGATGAAGCTGAAGCTGATAACTCGTGAAAACAGTGAGCTGAAGCGTGAAAACAACAGCCTGCGCGAGCGTGCGGCAGCCAGCGAAAGAGAACTTATGCTGCTCCAAAGTGGACTCCACTCGATGGGAGAGTTGGCGGTAGCTACGCAGCAGCAACAACAACATGTCGTCGACTCCAGTGCTGTTGGGCAAAGCCAGCATCCACCTGGCGACACTCTCAAACGAAAGCGGACCCGGGCAAGGCACGGCAAGAAGAAAGAGGGCGAACCGACGGGCATGGACGACGTCATCACCCCTGATGTCCCCGAGATCCCGGTCGAGGCCGTCTCGTCCCAGGCCATGGCTCCAGAAAAGCCAAAACCGAAGGTAAAGAAAGCAGCGGCTGTGGCAGCCAAGGTGCATGCGGAGCCAGCATCCTTTGCTAAAGTCGTGGCCAAGGGAGACAAGAGAGCAGCACCACAGAAAGCGGGAAAAAGCGCTGCTAAAGTGGAGAGGCCTGCGGTGATCGTCCTAGAGGCCAACGAGGGCAAGGCCTTCCTCGACACATACAAGGCAGTGCGTTCCAAGACCAATGTGGATCAGTTCGTGGCGAGGGTTTGCCGCACAGGGGAGCGGAAGCTGTCGCTGTGGTTGAAGCCGAACACGGACTGCGAGAGTGTGCTGGCCGATGTCAGCGAAGCCATCAAGGAGGATGGAGTGGCCCACCTCCTTGTCGACAAGCAGACGGCTGCGATCACAGGAATCGACATGCTGGCGACTGTCGACGACTTGATTTCGGCGATTAAGCGACAGGCGGGGCTGACAGTTCCGGGCGAGGCAGTTCGGATGTGGCGGCGGTACGACGGGCTGCAGAAAGCCCATATCAAGCTGCCGCGCGGGCAGTGCCAGCTTCTCGACGGTCACCGGGTCACCATAGGGAACACGAGTTGCGTCGTGCAGGCGCTCGCATCGGTCCCTGCAGGAGAGCAGCTCTGCTACCGCTGCTTTGGCAAGGGGCACCGCTCTCGCGAGTGCACCGGCCCTGACTACTCCAAGTGCTGCTTCCGGTGCGGATCGAAGCAGCACAAGGCCAAGGAGTGCAGCTCGGGCCCCAAGTGCCTTACGTGTTCCGGACAACATCAGACAGGTTCACCGGTTTGCAGCGGAAGTAGCCAGCCGTCATGTTCCCGCTAGTTTCGAACACCA
The DNA here is from genome assembly GCF_943734705.1 of Anopheles coustani. NCBI lineage: Eukaryota > Metazoa > Arthropoda > Insecta > Diptera > Culicidae > Anopheles > Anopheles coustani. The sequence continues at coordinate 74,569 of NW_026525179.1, forward strand.
CTGTTAGAGGGCGTGACGCTGGGTTGAAGATCCTCCAGATCAACTTGGCGCGCAGCAGGGTAGCACAAGACCTCATGCTCCAGACCGCACGGGAGCAAAGGATCGACATTGTGCTGGCGTCGGAGATCTACCGTGTTCCACCCAATAACGGGAACTGGGCGGTGGACTCGACAGCGAAGGCAGCTGTTATTACGACCGGAGCCTTGCCCATACAGCGAGTCTGGGCAAGTAGGGTAGGACTGGTGTCGGTCCAGGTGGCGGGGGTGACCTTCATCTCTTGCTACGCCCCACCAACACCGGGATGGACGGACGAGGACTACCAGCGGCTGCTCGACGAGATCGATATCGAGGCCAGAGCACACCCCCTCGTAGTCTTGGCGGGCGACTTCAACGCCTGGCACGTGCGATGGGGCAGCGCGAGGACGAAGCCGCGTGGTGAAGATCTCGCCGAGGTCGTCGACCAGCTTGACCTGGCGATCTTGAACCGCGGCAGTGTGCCCACGTTCGTCGGCAACGGCAGTGCTACTGAAAGTGTGGTCGACGTGTCCTTCGCCAGTCCGGCCATTGAACCCGGTAACGACTGGCGGGTGCTCGACACTTTCACCAACAGTGACCACAGATACGTGAGATTCAGCGTATCCGCGACACCAGTCAGCAGCGCTTCACCACATCAGCAGAGGCAACCGCAACAACAGAACCAGCATCGCGACCGGCAGCGACAACGCGAGCAGATTGGACCGAGATGGAAGTTGCGTCAATTCCATCCCGAAGCCTTCCAGATCGCGCTCCAGGCTTCCGGGTTTGCCGAAGTGGCTGTATCACCGGCGACTCTCACCGCTGGACTTACTAGAGCATGCGATGAGGTGATGCAGAGGGCACCGCCAGCGCAGTTTTTGGTGAGACCGGAAATGTACTGGTGGACGCAGGAAATCGGCCTACTCAGGGAGCAGTGCAAGTCATCTGAGGATGCGATTTTGACTGCCGGAACCGGTGCACAGCGAGAGTTGGCCAGAGAACGGCACAAGAGCTGTAAGAAGGAACTCGCCCGTGCCATCAAGGCAAGCAAGGACCGTAGCTTTGATGAGATGATTGCGGAAGCTGAGGACAACGTCTTCGGCACTGCCTACAAGGTAGTAACGTCACGCCTTAAGGGTAGCCGCGTCCCCCCGGAGCGAGATCCTGCGATTCTACAGCACGTCGTGTCGGAACTCTTCCCGGATCATGGCACTTTTGAGTGGCCGGCACCGGATCTGGTCGATTGGGGGCAGACAACGCAGGAGCCAGTGAGGGAGGTGTCGGATGAGGAGCTTTTGGCGATCGCGGTGCGGATGGTGCCCACTAAGGCCCCGGGACCCGATGGCATCATCAATGCGGCACTGAGGGTCGCTGTTCGCGAGCACACGGAGACGTTTCGCCGCGTGTTCCAGGAGTGCTTCGATCAATGCACCTTTCCCGCTGACTGGAAGCGACAACGACTTGCCTTGCTACCCAAGCACGGAAGACCTCAGGGCGATCCGTCATCCTTTCGGCCTCTTGGGATGCTCGACGGATCAGGCAAGATCTTGGAGCGGCTGATCTTGGATCGCCTGAATGAACACCTGGAAGATCCAGATCACCCTCGCCTGTCGCCGTCTCAGTATGGATTCAGAAAGGGCAGGTCTACAATTCAGGCGATTGAACGTGTTAAGGAGGCCGGCCAGCGCGCGATGGCCCACCGAATGACGGATCGGAGGGCTAACAAGTGTCTGATGGTGGTGTCATTGGATGTACGCAATGCTTTTAACACGGCGAGCTGGCGGTCCATCGCCAAAGCACTGCAAGAAAAGCACGTTCCGGCATGCCTGCAGCGGATACTGGAAAGCTGGTTTCGGGGACGGCTGCTGGTTTATGAGACGTCGGACGGTCCGGTCACCCGGGAATTGTCGGCGGGAGTCCCACAGGGTTCCATACTTGGTCCGACGCTGTGGAACACCATGTATGACGCCGTCCTGTCCATCGACATGCCCGCCGGTGTAGAGCTCGTCGCCTTCGCTGACGACCTCGTGCTCCTGGCACCAGGACCCACGCCAGCACTGGCCGCGAGCTTGGCGGAGGAGTCTGTGAATAGGGTTGTGGCATGGATGCGCGAACACCAGCTGGAGCTCGCCGCAGCTAAGACAGATATTGTGATGGTGTCGAAGAAGAAGAAGGATTACAAGAACATCCCGGTTAACATCAACGGAGTTCCTCTTCGTTCGGCAACCGACATCAAATATCTAGGAGTGCGCATCAAACACAATCTAAAGTGGTCAGAGCACGTCAAGCAGGTCACTCAAAAGGCTTCTCGAGTAGCGACAGCACTTGCACTGTTGATGCGACGGCACAGTGGGCCAAAGTGCAAGAAGCGTCGCCTCCTGGTTTCGGTCGTCAATAGCATCCTCCGCTACGGTGCACCGGTGTGGCACGAGGGTGTCGAAACCAGGGAGGAGCAACGGCTGCTGGAGAGGGTCCAGAAGAGGGTTGTGGTCGGAGCATCCTTCGCATTCCGGACAATCTCATACGACGCTGCCGCAGTGATAGCGGGCACCATCCCAATAGCGCTGTTGGTAAAAGAGGACGCACGCTATTACCATCGTAGAGTGAACGCCGACCCTGGGGGTCTGTCGGCTAAAGAGATGCGGGAGCAGGAGCGTCTCGCCACATACCACCAGTGGCAGGACAAGTGGGACGAGGTTGGCAGAACGGGAGGACGGTTCGCCCGATGGACCCGGCGAGTTCTCCCCGACCCAGCTGCGTGGCACCAAAGGAAACACGGAGAGGTGAATTTCCATCTGTGTCAGGTGCTCTCCGGGCACGGATTTTTCCGTGAGTACCTGCACAATAAGGAATTCGCCTCGTCCCCTGAGTGCCCGCAGTGCCCGGACATCATCGAGTCTGCCGAGCACGTGATGTT
>NW_026525179.1:82500-110000 GCF_943734705.1 Anopheles coustani
TTCCCACGACGTGCAATATGCGTTCAACTTATCAATGTTCATGTGTCCTGCAGTTCACATTATGACGCGCAGTTAGCTGCGGTCTTCATCGATCCATGAGCCGAGTGATCCACTGCCGAGGGTGACTAACTTGCGTAAGCCGCCGCTGTGCGCGTATACCCGTTCCCCGTAGGGAGGAGCAAGCCGCCGCTTAGAGACGAAGCATAAAGTGTCCTCATTCCACATAGGGCAAGCTGGATGAATCCATTTTACCCAGGACGGCCGAAGCGGCGTGGACCAGGGGAGAACTGAACCTTATACTTCACACCACAGTAAGTCTACGTGTCCTCTTCCACATAGGGCAAGCTAGAACTAACTATCTTACCCAGGACTGCCGAAGCAGCGTGGACCAGGGGAGGAACACACTTTTCATGGAAACGTAAGGCATCCATGACTGCCATAACGTAAGCCGCCGCTGTGCGCGTATACCCGTTCCCCGTAGGGAGGAGCAAGCCGCCGCTTAGAGACGAAGCATAAAGTGTCCTCATTCCACATAGGGCAAGCTGGATGAATCCATTTTACCCAGGACGGCCGAAGCGGCGTGGACCAGGGGAGAACTGAACTTTATACTTCACACCACAGTAAGTCTACGTGTCCTCTTCCACATAGGGCAAGCTAGAACTAACTATCTTACCCAGGACTGCCGAAGCAGCGTGGACCAGGGGAGGAACACACTTTTCATAGAAACGTAAGGCATCCATGACTGCCATAGTGCGTAAGCCGCCGCTGTGCGCGTAAACCCGTTCCCCGTAGGGAGGAGTCAAGCCGCCGCTTAGAGACGAAGTATGAAGTGTCCTCTTCCACATAGGGCAAGCTAGAATGAACTATCTTACCCAGGACCGCCGAAGCAGCGTGGACCAGGGGAGAACTGAACTTTATACTTCACACCACAGTATTGAGTAATGTGCCCTCTTCCACATAGGGCAAGCTGGAATGTTCCATTTTACCCAGGACGGCCGAAGCGGCGTGGACCAGTGGAGGACTACACAATCATGAGGTTTGATATCGACTTGTGTGTTTCAATAGGATACCGATGGTATGGTTTGAACCGATTTGATTTAGCCATTCTGAAGTCATCACTTGGTTGAAGCGCTGAACTAGGGAGGCATCGTTTACATATATATTGGTTTTCGCATGCTCTACTAGGTTAATGTCATGAGGTTGGCTATCGAGCATGCCCAAGTGATGACTTGATTGTGTGCTTGCTTGAATTCTTCACATTTCATACCATCGGTTAGTTGTCGAATCATTCCTCGATCATAACCTTCGTTCTTGGTTCATGTATGCTCTCTTCCACATAGGGCAAGCTAGAATTAACTATCTTACCCAGGACCGCCGAAGCAGCGTGGACCAGGGGAGAACTATACTTTGTCTTGTATGCCCTCTTCCACATAGGGCAAGCTAGAACTAACTATCTTACCCAGGACCGCCGAAGCAGCGTGGACCAGTGGAGGACTATACTTTGTTCATAACACCACAGTATTAAGTATGGTGTCCTCTTCCACATAGGGCAAGCTAGAATTAACTATCTTACCCAGGACCGCCGAAGCAGTGTGGACCAGGGGAGGACTATACTTTATACTTCACACACTAGCCAAATTGAAGTCATCACTTGGTTGAAGCACTGAACTAGGGCGAGTCTATCGTTTACTTTGCATTGGGATAATACGCTGCATGCTCTCTTAGGTTAATGTCATGTGATTGGCTATAGAGCATGCCCAAGTGATGACTTTGTTTCAAGCTCAACAGGTAGGGTATTGAGTCCTCTTCCACATAGGGCAAGCTAGAATTAACTATCTTACCCAGGACCGCCGGAGCAGCGTGGACCAGGGGAGAACTATACTTTGTCTTGTATGCCCTCTTCCACATAGGGCAAGCTAGAACTAACTATCTTACCCAGGACTGCAAAGCAGCGTGGACCAGTGGAGGACTATACTTTGTTCATTACACCACAGTATTAAGTATGGTGTCCTCTTCCACATAGGGCAAGCTAGAACTAACTATCTTACCCAGGACCGCCGAAGCAGTGTGGACCAGGGGAGGACTATACTTTATACTTCACACACTAGCCATACTGAAGTCTTCACTTGGTTGAAGCGCTGAACTACGGCGGGGTAATCGTTTACAGGTTATAATCATATAGCTGCATGCTCATTAGTAGATAATGGAATATTGTATGGCAATATGAGCATGCCCAAGTGATGACTTTGTTTCAAGCTCAACAGGTAGGGTATTGAGTCCTCTTCCACATAGGGCAAGCTAGAATGAACTATCTTACCCAGGACCGCCGGAGCAGCGTGGACCAGTGGAGGACTATACCTTGTCCATTACACCACAGTATTAAGTATTGTGTCCTCTTCCACATAGGGCAAGCTAGAATTAACTATCTTACCCAGGACCGCCGAAGCAGCGTGGACCAGATGAGGACTATACTTTATACTTCACACCACAGTTTTGAGTACGCCTTGCATAAAGTATCTAGTTTGAACCACGAGGGCTCACAATGTAGAACCGCGAGGGCTCTAGTACCGATTCTCTCGGTACGGCTTGGTCCGTGTTCCTTTATGCTTGTACTCTAAGTATTAAGTATTGTGTCCTCTTCCACATAGGGCAAGCTAGAACTAACTATCTTACCCAGGACCGCCGAAGCAGTGTGGACCAGGGGAGGACTATACTTTATACTTCACACACTAGCCATACTGAAGTCATCACTTGGTGGGGGTGAACTACGGCGGTATCTATCGTTTTGGTTCGGTCTATATAGGGTCGCTTGCATGCTCATTCGAATATAATGTAATTGTGTATGGCAATATGAGCATGCCCAAGTGATGACTTTGTTTCAAGCTCAACAGGTAGGGTATTGAGTCCTCTTCCACATAGGGCAAGCTAGAATGAACTATCTTACCCAGGACCGCCGGAGCAGCGTGGACCAGTGGAGGACTCTATACTTTATACTTCACACCACAGTATTGAGTACTTCTTGCATAAAGCCCCTAATGAGAACCACGAGGGCTCTCTCAATGTAGAACCACGAGGGCTCTAGTACCGATTCTCTCGGTACGGCTTGGTCCGTGTTCCTTTATGCTTGTACTCTTAGAAAGTCTCAACCCGGAGGTCTTGACTTTGATTGTCATAGTTGGACTACGACGGGGCATCCGACCATTGCTGATCGAACACCCCTGATTCACCATCTTTCGGGTAGGCGGTACGCGTACCTCCGGACGCGGAAGTCTCAACCCGGAGGTCTTGACTTTGATTGTCATAGTTGGACTACGACGGGGTATCCGACTCATCGAATACCCCAGAAGCACACCATCTTTCGGGTAGGCGGTACGCGTACCTCCGGACGCGGAAGTCTCAACCCGGAGGTCTTGACTTTGGTTGTCATAGTTGGACTATGACGGGGCATCCGACCATTGCTGATCGAACACCCCTGTTACACCATCTTTCGGATAGGCGGTGCGCGACACCACCGACGCGGAAAGTCTCAACCCGGAGGTCTTGACTTTGTATTGTTGGATAGTCCTCTTCCACTATAGGGCAAGCTGGAAATATTCCATTTTACCCAGGACTGCCGAGGCAGCGTGGACCAGGGGAGAACTTCACGGAATCTTCAGGCATCCATGATTGCCATAGTGCGTAAGCCGCCGCTGTGCGCGTCAACTCGTTCCCCGTGAGGAGGAGTCTAGCCGCCGCTAAAAGACGAAGCATTAAGTGTCCTCATTCCACTATAGGGCAAGCTAGAATTAACTATCTTACCCAGGACCGCCGAAGCAGCGTGGACCAGGCGAAGACTATACTTTATACTTCACACCACAGTATTGAGTACGACTTGCATAAAGCCCCTAATGAGAACCACGAGGGCTCTCTCAATGTAGAACCACGAGGGCTCTAGTACCGATTCTCTCGGTACGGCTTGGTCCGTGTTCCTTTATGCTTGTACTCGCGGAAAGTCTCAACCCGGAGGTCTTGACTTTGATTGTCATAGTTGGACTACGACGGGGCATCCGACCATTGCTGACCGAACACCCCTGATTCATCATCTTTCGGATAGGAGGTGCGCCCACCTCCGACGCGGAAGTCTCAACCCGGAGGTTCAACCTTAGAGTTTTTCCCATTTAAAAGTTTTTCTCTTAGCCATACTGAAGTCATCACTTGGTGAACGATTGAACTAGGGCGGGTTAATCGTTTATAGGTATCATGTGGTTTGCATGCTCTCTTAGGTTAAGGTCATGTGGTTGGCTATCGAGCATGCCCAAGTGATGACTTTGTTTCACGCTTGCTTGATTTCTTCATGATTCCCTGTTATATAGTGTAATCATTCGAGAACAGGGAATCTTTGGTTTTGCTCAACAGGTATTGGATGTCAACTTGGTATCTAGATCGCATTAAGTCTCAACCCTTAGGTTCGGACTTGTATAGTGACATCTTGTTACGGTCTTGAGTCTCAACCCGCAGGTTCGGACTACTTAGTGTTTGATCGAATATAATATGGCAACTTGTGCCTAAGTCTCAACCCGCAGGTTCGGACTTCTGTTTATTTGGCCAATGTATGTATAAGGCAACTTGTGCCTAAGTCTCAACCCGCAGGTTCGGACTTGTGTATTTGTTCGAAGTCATGTATAAGGCAACGTGTGCCTAAGTCTCAACCCGCAGGTTCGGACTTGTTAGTGTTTCGTCAACTTTCATATGGCAACTTGTGCCTAAGTCTCAACCCGCAGGTTCGGACTTGTGTATTTGTTCGAAGTCATGTATAAGGCAACTTGTGCCTAAGTCTCAACCCGCAGGTTCGGACTTGTGTATTTGTTCGAAGTCATGTATAAGGCAACGTGTGCCTAAGTCTCAACCCGCAGGTTCGGACTTGTTAGTGTTTCGTCAACTTTCATATGGCAACTTGTGCCTAAGTCTCAACCCGCAGGTTCGGACTTGTGTATTTGTTCGAAGTCATGTATAAGGCAACTTGTGCCTAAGTCTCAACCCGCAGGTTCGGACTTGTGTATTTGTTCGAAGTCATGTATAAGGCAACGTGTGCCTAAGTCTCAACCCGCAGGTTCGGACTTGTTAGTGTTTCGTCAACTTTCATATGGCAACTTGTGCCTAAGTCTCAACCCGCAGGTTCGGACTTGTGTATTTGTTCGAAGTCATGTATAAGGCAACTTGTGCCTAAGTCTCAACCCGCAGGTTCGGACTTGTGTATTTGTTCGAAGTCATGTATAAGGCAACGTGTGCCTAAGTCTCAACCCGCAGGTTCGGACTTCTATAGTGTTTCGTCAATTATCATATGGCAACTTGTGCCGAAGTCTCAACCCGCAGGTTCGGACTTCTATAGTGTTTCGTCAATTATCATATGGCAACTTGTGCCGAAGTCTCAACCCGCAGGTTCGGACTTCTGGAAGGATCACTTGGCCACTAATGATCCTTCCGCAGGTTCACCTACGGAAACCTTGTTACGACTTTTACTTCCTCTAAATCATCAAGTTCGGTCAACTTCGATAAAGCAGACGCGGTTCACGAGGATCCAGCGAACGATCATCTCCAAAGACCTCACTAAATAATCCATCGGTAGTAGCGACGGGCGGTGTGTACAAAGGGCAGGGACGTATTCAACGCTGGCTGATGACCAGCACTTACTAGAAGTTCCGAGTTCATATGGACCATTGCAATCCATAATCCCTACTAAGTGAGTATTTGAGTGATTTCCCGTTCCTCTCGGAATAGGAGACACGCTGCTACCCACATTGTAGCACGCGTGTAGCCCAGAACATCTAAGGGCATCACGGACCTGTTATCGCTCGATCTCATTTTGCTAAACACAAATTGTCCTGCTAAGCAGCGTACCGTAAGTGCACTTGCGCACACGAACAGCGAAGGTGTCAGGTCATACTCCACCGAAAGGTCCTAACCCGTTCCAATCGGCATCGACGCATTAACGCTGACTGCGTTCTAGTTAGCATATGTGAGTCACGTTCGTTATCGGAATTAACCAGACAAATCAATCCACGAACTAAGAACGGCCATGCACCACTACCCTTAAATTTGAGAAAGAGCTATTAATCTGTCTCACCTCCATAAGTTCGGACCTGGTAAGTTTTCCCGTGTTGAGTCAAATTGAACCGCAAGCTCCATTTCATTGTGGTGCCCTTCCGTCAATTCCTTTAAGTTTCAACTTTGCAACCATACTTCCCCCGGAACCTGACTTTGGTTTCCCGGAAGCTACTGAGAGCACCTGGTTGTAGCGTCTCCCAATTGCTAGTTGGCATCGTTTACGGTTAGAACTAGGGCGGTATCTAATCGCCTTCGATCCTCTAACTTTCGTTCTTGATTAAAGAAAGCATCCTTGACAAATGCCTTCGCTTTAGTTAGTCTTACGACGGTCTACGAATTTCACCTCTCGCGCCGTAATACTAGTGTCCCCAACTACTTCTGTTAATCATTACCTCCGGTCTGAGTACAAACCAATGAAAGATTAGACCAAGGTCGTATTCCATTATTCCATGCAAGATTATTCTAGGGCGTTTGGGCACCCTGCTTTAAGCACTCTAATTTGTTCAAGGTAAACGTGAGCGGTCGAGCTCTATGTTACACTTGCACCCGTTGAAGGGCACACCATGACACAGACTTGGTGCCCTACCACACCATTGAGTCGCAACCAGATTCCGACTTGGCCCACCGACCACGGGTTGACCGGGTCGGCGGAGCCGGACTGTGTTGGACAAGTATCAACTTCGAACGTTTTAACCGCAACAATTTTAATATACGCTAGTGGAGCTGGAATTACCGCGGCTGCTGGCACCAGACTTGCCCTCCACTTGATCCTCGTAGAAGGATTTATGCTCTACTCATTCCAATTATGAAACATCATTAAAGAGTTTCATATTGTTATTTCTCGTCACTACCTCCCCGTCCCGGGATTGGGTAATTTACGCGCCTGCTGCCTTCCTTGGATGTGGTAGCCATTTCTCAGGCTCCCTCTCCGGAATCGAACCCTGATTCCCCGTTACCCGTTGCAACCATGGTAGTCCTCTATACTACCATCCATAGTTGATAGGGCAGATATTTGCGAGATCTGTCGTCGGTGCGAGACCATACGATCAGCATCATTATCCAGACTTCAACTCAATGACACGGAGAACCCGCGATTGGTTTGACTAATAAGTGCACCAGTTCCCGCGAGGGTCCTGGCATGTTGCATGTATTAGCTCTAGATTTTCCACAGTTATCCAAGTAACTAGGTTGATGATCTCGTAAATTATAGCTGTTATACTGAGCCTTATGCGGTTTCACATTAAATCTGTTTGTACTTAGACATGCATGGCTTAACCTTTGAGACGAGCGTATATTACTGGTAGGATCAACCAGAATTCCGACTTTGCGTTCGAATGTTCATTGTCCCATTGCACCCGGAGGAGCAAACACCACGTTCTATATGTTGTCAAGTCCGGTAGCACACGGGAGGCGAGCCCCCGTGCGAACCTCATTGCCCTCGTATCACACACACCCGATGCACCGGACAGGCACTTGAGCGGCATTCGACTCCGCTAAGCGCTCGTGCGCCCGATTGTGCATGCGCTGACGGGGCCTTCATACCCCTACCACAGCGACCTTATGCCAAACTTCCATGAATACTTAGGTGAGCTGACAAGGGCCTTCATTTCCCTACCATCAACTAAAGGACACGCTAGGCGCGTCCGATCATTGCAACTGCGGGGCTTTCATACCCCAATCACCACAGTACGCAATTCACCAGAGTTTAATCGCAACCCCCCCGGACATGGCACACTATTAACTTGCAACAAAACTTAGTGTGTGCCGGGCACATCGGTTCCACAAAATCATTCCCGATGTACCCCAATTGGGGTTGCGAACGCATTCACGGTCCTCTGACACACCCAACCAAGCGTGGATACTACATACCTCAAACACCCAGTACACTAACAGACAAATCAATATATGGTTGCTTTCCCCCAGACATTTGCCAATCACTTGGCACCCGGACGGGAACTCGCTCCTGATTGCGCCAATGCCACCCATTTGCCAAGAGCGAGTTCTGTATGTAGATTTCATTTGGAAAGACAACCGTGTACTGGATATTCTATCCGACGATTACAGATGACGAGTACGAGACTCGACTACACTCACGGATAATACATTTTGGGTCGAGATTGCTTTCGGGGTTTTCGATTGGTCTTGCGCTTGTAAACGTATAACTTTGACTTGTGGTAACTTCGGTATGTTAGTCGATCACGTGGATGTGAACTGGTTAGGGTGAGCAATATGTTCACTTGCACTCTGGGTAGGAATAGGTGAGCGCTATAGGTTAAGATCATTGTATGGTTCCATCGTGATGACTTTCGCTAGATAGTAGGATGTTTGGATAGTTATAACGTTTTTGGCCATTTGTTCATAGTGTTCAGTCCATTGAGGAATTCGATTGGTCTTTGCTTCACACACGTGGTCGATCACTTGGATGTGAACTAGGGTGAGAATAAGGTGTTCACTAGTGCTCTTAGGTTTTGGATCAGTACTGAGCACTTGATTGGTTTCGCATAATATGTATCCATAGTGATGACTCTTTCCAGCTTAAGATTTCGTTACCGGTTTCGAATCCTCCCCACGTTCGCTTTTACTTGGTTAGGTTTTCGAGTGTAGATTTGAAAGCAATCTCATGTATGTATCCCATCTGATATAAGCCACTGACAGTTCATGTCACCTCGTTCAACTCTCGCTGGGTCACAGAAGTATGTTACTGCGCCCATTATCCCTACTCGGATAGGTTCGGTTCGTTCGTTTTATACTACGGTGAGTAAACTCAATTTGTGCATCGCATAGCCATGGAAAGCAAGCTTTCGCGGGCCTCTTCGACTGTTTTGATACGAGCTGTGCCCGTGATGCTTGTCATCCCAGGATACTAGACCCCTTTGGACGACCGCATGACCATCAGAAAGTAAATTCCACGTTCGATTTGGGGTGTGAACCCCGAACATAAAGTCTTTGTGTAGAACCACGAGGGCTCTATAGTACCGATTCTCTCGGTACGCTTGGTCCGTGTTCCTTTATGTTCGTACTCTTGTGTGTATAATATTCATGTTCGATTTGGGATATTTGCTACTGTCACCGTTTGAGTACCATGGGGCTTGAACCCCTAACATAAAGTCTTTGTGTAGAACCACGAGGGCTCTGTAGTACCAATTCTCTCGGTACGCTTGGTCCGTGTTCCTTTATGTTTGTACTCTTGTGTGTATAATATTCATGTTCGGTTTGGGATATTTGCTACTTTCACCAGGGTCCCGTTCTTCATACAAGTCTGCCTTGCTAATGTGGTAACTTTATAGTGTAGTTCTGACATCCCAATTTTGGGACTTAGCCGATTTTTCATGTATTTCCATATGACCCGTAGGGTCCCTTTCTTCATACAAGCTTGCCTAGGGCGATCGGTCAAAACTTGTCTTACTATTCGATTGGTCTTCGCACTTTCACCCTAGGCAGTTCGCCTAGGTCTGTCTTCTTGAGGAGGCCAAAACCCGAAATAAGGAGGTCCAGCCGACCCTGAAACCTCCCCTGTCTTAACTACACTAACCCGATTTTTCAGGGTCCTCAGCGCCATACAACTTTGCCTAGGTCACTTGTACTCTTGACTTAGGCCATCTGACTTGGTCCGTGTTTCTTCCTAGGGTTCACCTAGGTACTTTGCCTTGCTTGATGTGGTAACTTTTTAGTGTAGTTCAGACATCCCAATTTTGGGACTTAGCCGATTTTTCGTATATTTCCATATGACCCATAGGGTCCCTTTCTTCATACAAGCTTGCCTAGGGCGATCGGTCAAAACTTGTCTTACTTTTCGATTGGTCTTCGCACTTTCACCCTAGGCAGTTCGCCTAGGTCTGTCTTCTTGAGGAGGCCAAAACCCGAAATAAGGAGGTTCAGCCGACCCAGAAACCTCCCCTGTCAGAACTACACTAACCCGATTTTTCAGGGTCCTCAGCGCCATACAACTTTGCCTAGGTCACTTGTACTCTTGACTTAGGCCATCCGACTTGGTCCGTGTTTCTTCCTAGGGTTCACCTAGGTACTTTGCCTTGCTTGATGTGGTAACTTTTTAGTGTAGTTCAGACATCCTAATTTTGGGACTTAGCCGATTTTTCATGTATTTCCATATGACCCATAGGGTCCCTTTCTTCATACAAGCTTGCCTAGGGCGATCGGTCAAAACTTGTCTTACTATTCGATTGGTCTTCGCACTTTCACCCTAGGCAGTTCGCCTAGGTCTGTCTTCTTGAGGAGGCCAAAACCCGAAATAAGGAGGTCCAGCCGACCCTGAAACCTCCCCTGTCTTAACTACACTAACCCGATTTTTCATGGTCCTTAGCGCCATACAACTTTGCCTAGGTCACTTGTACTCTTGACTTAGGCCATCTGACTTGGTCCGTGTTTCTTCCTAGGGTTCACCTAGGTACTTTGCCTTGCTTGATGTGGTAACTTTTTAGTGTAGTTCAGACATCCCAATTTCGGGACTTAGCCGATTTTTCGTATATTTCCATATGACCCATAGGGTCCCTTTCTTCATACAAGCTTGCCTAGGGCGATCGGTCAAAACTTGTCTTACTATTCGATTGGTCTTCGCACTTTCACCCTAGGCACTTTGCCTAGGTCTGTCTTCTTGAGGAGGCCAAAACCCGAAATAAGGAGGTTCAGCCGACCCAGAAACCTCCCCTGTCTGAACTACACTAACCCGATTTTTCAGGGTCCTCAGCGCCATACAACTTTGCCTAGGTCACTTGTACTCTTGACTTAGGCCATCTGACTTGGTCCGTGTTTCTTCCTAGGGTTCACCTAGGTACTTTGCCTTGCTTGATGTGGTAACTTTTTAGTGTAGTTCAGACATCCCAATTTTGGGACTTAGCCGATTTTTCATGTATTTCCATATGACCCATAGGGTCCCTTTCTTCATACAAGCTTGCCTAGGGCGATCGGTCAAAACTTGTCTTACTATTCGATTGGTCTTCGCACTTTCACCCTAGGCAGTTTGCCTAGGTCTGTCTTCTTGAGGAGGCCAAAACCCGAAATAAGGAGGTTCAGCCGACCCAGAAACCTCCCCTGTCTGAACTACACTAACCCGATTTTTCAGGGTCCTCAGCGCCATACAACTTTGCCTAGGTCACTTGTACTCTTGACTTAGGCCATCTGACTTGGTCCGTGTTTCTTCCTAGGGTTCACCTAGGTACTTTGCCTTGCTTGCTGTGGTAACTTTTTAGTGTAGTTCAGACATCCCAATTTTGGGACTTAGCCGATTTTTCATGTATTTCCATATGACCCATAGGGTCCCTTTCTTCATACAAGCTTGCCTAGGGCGATCGGTCAAAACTTGTCTTACTATTCGATTGGTCTTCGCACTTTCACCCTAGGCAGTTTGCCTAGGTGTAGCTTCTTGAGGAGGTCAAAACCCAAAATAAGGAGGTTCAGCCGACCCAAAAACCTCCCCTGTCTAAACTACACTAACCAGATTTTTCAGGGTCCTCACCGTCATACAACTTTGCCTAGGTCACTTGCACTCTTGACTTAGGCCATCTGACTTGGTCCGTGTTTCTTGCTAGGGTTCACCTAGGTAGTTTGCCTTGCTTGCTGTGGTAACTTTTTAGTGTAGTTCAGACATCCCAATTTTGGGACTTAGCCGATTTTTCATGTATTTCCATATGACCCATAGGGTCCCTTTCTTCATACAAGCTTGCCTAGGGCGATCGGTCAAAACTTGTCTTACTATTCGATTGGTCTTCGCACTTTCACCCTAGGCAGTTTGCCTAGGTGTAGCTTCTTGAGGAGGTCAAAACCCAAAATAAGGAGGTTCAGCCGACCCAAAAACCTCCCCTGTCTAAACTACACTAACCAGATTTTTCAGGGTCCTCACCGTCATACAACTTTGCCTAGGTCACTTGCACTCTTGACTTAGGCCATCTGACTTGGTCCGTGTTTCTTGCTAGGGTTCACCTAGGTAGTTTGCCTTGCTTGATGTGGTAACTTTTTAGTGTAGTTCTGACATCCCAATTTTGGGACTTAGCCGATTTTTCATGTATTTCCATATGACCCTTAGGGTCCCTTTCTTCATACAAGCTTGCCTAGGGCGATCGGTCAAAACTTGTCTTACTATTCGATTGGTCTTCGCACTTTCACCCTAGGCAGTTTGCCTAGGTGTAGCTTCTTGATGAGGCCAAAACCCAAAATAAGGGGGTTCGGCCGACCCAAAAACCTACCCTGTCTAAACTACACTAACCAGATTTTTCAGGGTCCTCAGCGCCATACAACTTTGCCTAGGTCACTTGTTCTATTGACTTAGGCCATCTGACTTGGTCCGTGTTTCTTCCTAGGGTTCACCTAGGTACTTTGCCTTGCTTGGTGTGGTAACTTTTTAGTGTAGTTCTGACATCCTCATTTTGGGACTTAGCCGATTTTTCGTAAAATACCATATGACCCATATGGGTCCTTTCCTTCATATAAGTTTGCCTTGCTTGGTATGGTAACATTTGAGTGTAGTTCTGACATCATCATTTTGGGACTTAGCCGATTTTTCGTAAAATACCATATGACCCATCAGGGTCCTTTGCTTCATATAAGTTTGCCTTGCTTGGTGTGGTAACATTTGAGTGTAGTTCTGACATCCCCATTTTGGGACTTAGCCGATTTTTCAATCAATACCATATGACCCATCAGGGTCCTTTGCTTCATATAAGTTTGCCTTGCTTGGTGTGGTAACATTTGAGTGTAGTTCTGACATCCCCATTTTGGGACTTAGCCGATTTTTCGTAAAATACCATATGACCCATCAGGGTCCTTGCCTTCATATAAGTTTGCCTTGCTTGGTGTGGTAACATTTGAGTGTAGTTCTGACATCCCCATTTTGGGACTTAGCCGATTTTTCAATCAATACCATATGACCCATCAGGGTCCTTTGCTTCATATAAGTTTGCCTTGCTTGGTGTGGTAACATTTGAGTGTAGTTCTGACATCCCCATTTTGGGACTTAGCCGATTTTTCGTAAAATACCATATGACCCATCAGGGTCCTTTGCTTCATATAAGTTTGCCTTGCTTGGTGTGGTAACATTTGAGTGTAGTTCTGACATCCCCATTTTGGGACTTAGCCGATTTTTCGTAAAATACCATATGACCCATCAGGGTCCTTGCCTTCATATAAGTTTGCCTTGCTTGGTGTGGTAACATTTGAGTGTAGTTCTGACATCCCCATTTTGGGACTTAGCCGATTTTTCGATCAATACCATATGACCCATCAGGGTCCTTTGCTTCATATAAGTTTGCCTTGCTTGGTGTGGTAACATTTGAGTGTAGTTCTGACATCATCATTTTGGGACTTAGCCGATTTTTCGTAAAATACCATATGACCCTTCAGGGTCCTTTGCTTCATATAAGTTTGCCTTGCTTGGTGTGGTAACATTTGAGTGTAGTTCTGACATCATCATTTTGGGACTTAGCCGATTTTTCGTAAAATACCATATGACCCATCAGGGTCCTTGCCTTCATATAAGTTTGCCTTGCTTGGTGTGGTAACACATGAGTGTAGTTCTGACATCCCCATTTTGGGACTTAGCCGATTTTTCGTAAAATACCATATGACCCATCAGGGTCCTTTCCTTCATATAAGTTTGCCTTGCTTGATGTGGTAACATTTGAGTGTAGTTCAGACATCCCCATTTTGGGACTTAGCCGATTTTTCGATCCATACCATATGACCCATCAGGGTCCTTGCCTTCATATAAGTTTGCCTTGCTTGGTGTGGTAACATTTTAGTGTAGTTCTGACATCACCATTTTGGGACTTAGCCGATTTTTCGTAAAATACCATATGACCCATCAGGGTCCTTGCCTTCATATAAGTTTGCCTTGCTTGGTGTGGTAACATTTTAGTGTAGTTCTGACATCACCATTTTGGGACTTAGCCGATTTTTCGTAAAATACCATATGACCCATCAGGGTCCTTTGCTTCATATAAGTTTGCCTTGCTTGGTGTGGTAACACATGAGTGTAGTTCTGACATCCCCATTTTGGGACTTAGCCGATTTTTCGACCAATACCATATGACCCATCAGGGTCCTTTGCTTCATATAAGTTTGCCTTGCTTGGTGTGGTAACATTTGAGTGTAGTTCTGACATCCCCATTTTGGGACTTAGCCGATTTTTCGATCCATCCTATATGACCCATCAGGGTCCTTTTTCTTCATATAAGTTTCCCAAGACTTAGTGCTTTTTACCTTTGGACACCAATATCACCCTTACGGGTTTCTTTGATCTTCTCACTTTGTATTGACCAAATGTAGGTCTTGCCATGCCAAACATATAATTGTTCTACACCAAGTCTCTATCTCGTACCGCCAGCTCGGTACATTCGATCAACCTGCCCTTAAGGCACCCGGGACTTAGCCATTTTTTCACATTTTTCATGATTTTGAGGCAACTTTTCTCGACTTTGTCACCTTATATCACCAAGATCCTTTCCCTTTAGCGCTTCACTCTGTTCGTATGATATTTAGCGCTGACTATCACCTTTCTATCGCTGACCTCAACTTCTTATTCGGTGCCATAGAGCCAGAGATATTTGGTGTATGCTGTTATAAGGGAAGTTTGTCACTTTTTCAAAGGCCCACTTTGGGACGCCCATATCTCACCTTCACGTATCTTCGATCTTCTTGTCGTCTATGGACGAAACTTAGGTCTTGTATTGGCCAACTTATAAATGTTCTACGGCCAAGCCGTATCTCTTACCGCCAGCCCGGTATTCATGGACTTAGTCGGATTTTCGCCTCTCGTGGTAACAATTTCTGACTTTGACTCACAATAACACCCGAACGGTCACATGCTAGCGCTTTGCTTGGTAGGAATTATAGTTAGCGCTACCTTTTCTCTTTCCATCGATACCTTGTTCGTTCCATTCCATGCCATACAGCCGAAGTTATGATGTTTCCCGTTTTCCATATCATGTGGAGCTTATGCTCTGGGAAAACCATCTAACACCTGTACCACCCTTTTGGGTACCACCGATCTCGTCACTATGTTCGGGCCAAATATAGGTTATAACATGCCCAACATATAATTGTTCTACACCAAGTCTCTATCTCTTACCGCCTGCTCGGTATTTTACTCGTAAGTCCAAATTTCACAACTTGTACTTTTTGGCCCAATGTACTCGAGTTTCAATTTTGGTAACATTTTTCGACTTTGACACTTAATAACTTCCAAGTCATGCTAGTTAGCGCTTTGCTTTCTTCTAGTCGTATCTAGCGCTGGGTGTTACCTTTCCAAAACATATCCTAGCTTAACAATCCATGCCATACAGCCGGAGCTATACGGTGCACAAGTCAAATCCATTTTAGCCATGTTTCATTTTTGCCAATTTTTGACCACTCGTATCACCCTTCCAGAGTGGTCCGATCTTCTCGCTGTCTATGGACGACTTTTAGGTCTCGTAGAGGCAAACTTATAAGTATTCTACGTCAACCCGCTATCTCTTACCGCCTGCTCGGTATTCTTGGTCTTGTGTGATTTTTGGCCATTTTGGTATTATTTTTCGACTTTGTCGCTTAATAACTCAGTTTTACTCAACACTTAGCGCTTCGGTTGTTTGGGATTATAGTTAGCGCTCGGTTCGACCTTTCCAACACTGATCTAAGCTTGTCGATCCGTTCCATACAGCCTGAGTTATTCGCGATACCGTGTTTAAACCCATTTCTCAAGTCTCGTTTTGGTCCAACTTTGAACCAGCCATATCACCCTGATGGGTACCTCCGATCTTCTCGCTCTATATTGGCCAAAGTTAGGTCTTGTGGTAACGTACTTATGATTGTTCTACGCCGTGTTCGTAGCTCTTATCGTTCGCCCGCTATTTTCGATCATAAGGTGAATTTTCGCCTCTAAACCACCATTTTTCACCTTTGCCCTCTAATATGACCGACTTGCTCAACACCTAGCGCTTCGCTTGGTAGGACACATAGCTAGCGCTCGTCAAGACCTTTCCAACGCATATCCAAGCTTTCCGATCCGAGCCATACAGCCTGAGCTATAGGCGATACCGTTTTTCCCATTTTCTTGGTCACATGCACTTTAGGGTACCCCTTTTTGCCTTTGACCCTTAATACCTCCTCCGGGTCACTAGTAGGCGCTCAGCTTGGTAGGAAACATAGCTAGAGCAGGCCTTCACCTTTCCAAAACTGCCTCAAGTGTACCGATCCGACATCTAGAACCAAAGTTATGGTCATTCCTATCATGCTCTACTTTCATGGTCAACCTCCACCAAGCACACCTAGGTTGGACCAACTTTCACCAACTCATCTCGAACCCCAAATTTGCTTCGACCTACTAGGTTTCCCTAGTAAAGTGGTCAAAACATCCATTACAACACGACTGGTCTTTCTGGTGGTCGACCTAGGCGACTTTGTTCGACGACCACCACCCCATGGAACTAAAAGACGTCCCTTGATACGGACCACCGATACATTTTCCGGCCTGTCTAAACTACACTCATCGAAATTTTTTTGGGTCCCCACCGTCATACAAGTTTGCCTAGGTCAAGTTTTTCTTCCGGATCGGCCGCGGACCTCACTTTTCATTATCTAGGGAGGCCATAGGGCCCCAAAAGGGGTTTTTTAAAATTTTCGACACTTTCGACTTTGGTCGGATTTTTTCCGATTTTGGTCCGACCTAGGGACTTGGTGGTCCAAGGAGCCTCGGGACCAAACTTTTTTCTCAGGGGTCCCTACCTCCATACAACTTTGCCTAGGTCAATTTTTTGTTCCAAATCGACCGCGGATTTCACTTTTCAATATCTGGGGCTCGTGTAGAGTCCGAATATGAGGTTTTCTCATTTTTCGACATTTTCGACTTTTTTCGACTTTTTTCGGGTTTTTCGACCTAGGGGTCCGCCGAACAAATTTTGGGTCAAAAATTTTTATTGAACTAGTCGAAAGTACGCAAAAAGATAAGACTTTTTGCCGAAGACACCATGCCCCGGAACCGACTCCTTCCCCTTCAAAATTGGGGACAAACGTGATTTTTGAAACTTTTCCTTAGGGAGCCCAAGACTTAGAAAATTTTCAAATTCTCGATTTTTCGATTGCGAGCTAGCGCTTTGCGGTCTTCGGCAATGTTGTAGATCTCGACGAGATAAGACTTTTTGGTCAAGGGACATTTTGCCCTCCGACCCCTCCTTCCCCCCGCAAATCGCCCCCCAAAGTGCAATTTTTGCATTTTCACCTCTTTGCACGCACTGTTCGGCCCAAATGGCCACTTTCTATGGGTCTGAGCGCTTTGCGGTCTTCGGCAAACTTTTAGAGCGTACCAAGCCCTAATTATAATTCTTCTACACCACCTTCGTACCTCTTCATCCCTGGCCGCTATTCGCGTACCAAGGTAATTTTTGTTCATTTTGTCAACATTTTTCATCTTTGACTGCTTATATCGGCCTTGCCATGAACCGATAGCGCTTCGCTGTGTTCTAACGTAAGTTAGTACTGCTCAATACCTTTCCAAATCATGTCTTAGATTGTCATTTGCTTGCATACAGCCGGAGCTATGAGCGATACCGTAAAAAGTACCGAAACTTGGAAAAATCCTTTGATCGCCCATATCCCCCCTTTGGGGGCCAGATATCGAAAAAAGTTCTGATTCAAAAAGTTGCGCATTAACGTGTTCTAGTTATGCCTAGAACATTTCACTTCGCTAGCTGGCCTGCAACTTAGCCGTAATTGGGATTTTAGGGTGTTCTTGGAGGGCCCATTTCCTGCGACTTGGTATCTTTTGGGCCCAATGTTTCTCTAATATCTCCACGAGTTTTCCAGATAGCCTTTTCAAACTTTCAGGGTGCCTAGAACACCTCAAGACCTTTCAAACGCTATGCCGTTTGCCTCGCTCGGACATCTACAGCCAAAGTTATTCGAGGTACACGGTACCTTACCCTGTTTTCTCAGTACTTGGTCGAAAATTTCGATCAGCCATATGACCAACTTGGACAACCCTGAGCGGGTTGGCCCCATATAACTAAACTTTCGTCTCGTGGAGGCAAACTTATAAATATTCCACGTCAACTCGCTATCTCGTACCGCCTTGACGGTATACTTGGTCCAAGGGCCATTTCCAGCGACTTGGTCGCAATTTCGCTCTAAGTTTCGCTAATACCTTCGTCCGTGGACATGGTGATTTTTTGTTCGTATTTTTCCTTGATAGTCCCACTCAAGACTATTCCATACCAGAGCCAAGCGTCCCGCTAAGTGCCATACAGCCTGAGCAGTAATTCATGAAAGGTACCTCTACCAGTTTTTGCCATACTTGGGTACAAACTTTGGATCGCCCATATCTCCACTTTGGAGGCCAGCTAGCACCTTGGCCTCATATACTTTTTTGTTGGTCATACCATGCACCAAATATAATTGTTCTACGCCAACTTGCTATCTCTTCTCCAACTTGCCGTTATTCTTGGTCCAAGTCCCATTTCATTCGTTTTTGGACCCATTTTGCTATATGTTTCACTAATAGCTTCGGCCATGGACAAGCTGATTTTCTATTTGTATTTTTGCTTGATAGTCCCACTCAAGACCATTCCAAATCACATCGCAACTTGTCGCTCGGTGGCAAACTGACCGAGTTATAATTCATGAAAGGTACCTCTTCTTGGTACACCACATGGTCGGCCCAAACCATAAACCAACCAAACGACCGACTTGGAGCACCCTGACCGGGTTGGCCCCATATAATAAAAGTTGCGTCTCTACACGCCCAACTTATGAATATTCTACGCCAAGTCGCTATCTCTTACCGGTAAGCCGGTATTCACCTTCCAAGGGTGATTTTGGTCAAGCGCCATTTCCTGCGACTTGGTCCCCGAATTGGACCATCATCACCTAATATCTCCGTGGTCTTTCAATTCAGCCTCATGAAACTTTCAGGGTAGATAGGTCTCCCCGAGACCTTTCCAACAGTGAGCCGTTTGCCTCGCTCGGCCATCTACAGCCGAAGTTATTAATGGTACTTGGTACCTTACCCTGTTTTTTCCATACTTGTTCGTACTTGGGTACAAACTTTGGATCGCCCATATCTCCACTTTGGAGGCCAGCCAGCACCTTGGCCCCATATACTTTTTTGTTGGTCATGCCATGCACCAAATATAATTGTTCTACGCCAACTTGCTATCTCTTCTCCAACTTGCCGTTATTCTTGGTCCAATTCCCATTTCATTCGTTTTTGGACCCATTTTGCTATATGTTTCACTAATAGCTTCGGCCATGGACAAGCTGATTTTCGATTGGTATTTTTCCTTGATAGTCCCACTCAAGACCATTCCAAAACACACCGCAGCTTGTCGCTCGGTGGCAAACTGACCGAGTTATAATTCATGAAAGGTACCTCAACTTGGTACACCACGTGGTCGGCCCAAACCATAAACCGACCAAACGACCGACTTGGAGCACCCTGACCGGGTTGGCCCCATATAATAAAAGTTGCGTCTCTACACGCCCAACTTATGAATATTCTACGCTAAGTCGCTATCTCTTACCGGTAAGCCGGTATTCACCTTCCAAGGGTGATTTTGGTCAAGTGCCATTTCCTGCGACTTGGTCCCCGAATTGGACCATCATCACCTAATATCTCCGTGGTATTTCAACTCAGCCTCATGAAACTTTCAGGGTAGATAGGTCTCCCCAAGACCTTTCCAACGGTGAGCCGTTTGCCTCGCTCGGCCATCTACAGCCGAAGTTATTAATGGTACTTGGTACCTTACCCTGTTTTTTCCATACTTGTTCGTACTTGGGTACAAACTTTGGATCGCCCATATCTCCACTTTGGAGGCCAGCCAGCACCTTGGCCCCATATACTTTTTTGTTGGTCATACCATGCACCAAATATAATTGTTCTACGCCAACTTGCTATCTCTTCTCCAACTTGCCGTTATTCTTGGTCCAAGTCTCATTTCATTCGTTTTTGGACCCATTTTGCTATATGTTTCACTAATAGCTTCGGCCATGGACAAGCTGATTTTCTGTTTGTATTTTTCCTTGATAGTTCCACTCAAGACCATTCCAAAACACACCGCAACTTGTCGCTCGGTGGCAAACTGACCGAGTTATAATTCATGAAAGGTACCTCAATTTGGTACACCACGTGGTCGGCCCAAACCATAAACCGACCAAACGACCGACTTGGAGCACCCTGACCGGGTTGGCCCCATATAATGAAAGTTGCGTCTCTACACGCCCAACTTATGATTATTCTACGCCAAGTCGCTATCTCTTACCGGTAAGCCGGTATTCACCTTCCAAGGGGGATTTTGGTCAAGTGCCATTTCCTGCGACTTGGTCCCCGAATACGACCATCATCACCTAATATCTCCGTGGTCTTTCAATTCAGCCTCATGAAACTTTCAGGGTAGATAGGTCTCCCCGAGACCTTTCCAACAGTGAGCCGTTTGCCTCGCTCGGCCATCTACAGCCGAAGTTATTAATGGTACTTGGTACCTTACCCTGTTTTTTCCATACTTGTTCGTACTTGGGTACAAACTTTGGATCGCCCATATCTCCACTTTGGAGGCCAGCCAGCACCTTGGCCCCATATACTTTTTTGTTGGTCATGCCATGCACCAAATATAATTGTTCTACGCCAACTTGCTATCTCTTCTCCAACTTGCCGTTATTCTTGGTCCAATTCCCATTTCATTCGTTTTTGGACCCATTTTGCTATATGTTTCACTAATAGCTTCGGCCATGGACAAGCTGATTTTCGATTGGTATTTTTCCTTGATAGTCCCACTCAAGACCATTCCAAAACACACCGCAGCTTGTCGCTCGGTGGCAAACTGACCGAGTTATAATTCATGAAAGGTACCTCAACTTGGTACACCACGTGGTCGGCCCAAACCATAAACCGACCAAACGACCGACTTGGAGCACCCTGACCGGGTTGGCCCCATATAATAAAAGTTGCGTCTCTACACGCCCAACTTATGAATATTCTACGCTAAGTCGCTATCTCTTACCGGTAAGCCGGTATTCACCTTCCAAGGGTGATTTTGGTCAAGTGCCATTTCCTGCGACTTGGTCCCCGAATTGGACCATCATCACCTAATATCTCCGTGGTATTTCAACTCAGCCTCATGAAACTTTCAGGGTAGATAGGTCTCCCCAAGACCTTTCCAACGGTGAGCCGTTTGCCTCGCTCGGCCATCTACAGCCGAAGTTATTAATGGTACTTGGTACCTTACCCTGTTTTTTCCATACTTGTTCGTACTTGGGTACAAACTTTGGATCGCCCATATCTCCACTTTGGAGGCCAGCCAGCACCTTGGCCCCATATACTTTTTTGTTGGTCATACCATGCACCAAACATAATTGTTCTACGTCAACTTGCTATCTCTTCTCCAACTTGCCGTTATTCTTGGTACAAGACCCATTTCATTCGTTTTTGGACCCATTTTGCTATATGTTTCACTAATAGTTTCGGCCATGGACAAGCTGATTTTCTACTTGTATTTTTCCTTGATAGTCCCACTCAAGACCATTCCAAAACACACCGCAACTTGTCGCTCGGTGGCAAACTGACCGAGTTATAATTCATGAAAGGTACCTCAACTTGGTACACCACGTGGTCGGCCCAAACCATAAACCGACCAAACGACCGACTTGGAGCACCCTGACCGGGTTGCCCCCATATAATAAAAGTTGCGTCTCTACACGCCCAACTTATGAATATTCTACGCCAAGTCGCTATCTCTTACCGGTAAGCCGGTATTCACCTTCCAAGGGTGATTTTGGTCAAGCGCCATTTCCTGCGACTTGGTCCCCGAATTGGACCATCATCACCTAATATCTCCGTGGTCTTTCAACTCAGCCTCATGAAACTTTCAGGGTAGATAGGTCTCCCCGAGACCTTTCCAACGGTGAGCCGTTTGCCTCGCTCGGCCATATACAGCCGAAGTTATTAATGGTACTTGGTACCTTACCCTGTTTTTTCCATACTTGTTCGTACTTGGGTACAAACTTTGTATCGCCCATATCTCCACTTTGGAGGCCAGCCAGCACCTTGGCCCCAAATACTTTTTTGTTGGTCATACTATGCCCAAAATATAAATGTTCTACGTCAACTTGCTATCTCTTCTCCAACTTGCCGTTATTCTTGGTCCAAGTCCCATTTCATTCGTTTTTGGACCCATTTTGCTATATGTTTCACTAATAGCTTCGGCCATGGACAAGCTGATTTTCTATTTGTATTTTTGCTTGATAGTCCCACTCAAGACCATTCCAAATCACATCGCAACTTGTCGCTCGGTGGCAAACTGACCGAGTTATAATTCATGAAAGGTACCTCTTCTTGGTACACCACATGGTCGGCCCAAACCATAAACCGACCAAACGACCGACTTGGAGCACCCTGACCGGGTTGGCCCCATATAATGAAAGTTGCGTCTCTACACGCCCAACTTATGAATATTCTACGCCAAGTCGCTATCTCTTACCGGTAAGCCGGTATTCACCTTCCGAGGGGGATTTTGGTCAAGTGCCATTTCCTGCGACTTGGTCCCCGAATACGACCATCATCACCTAATATCTCCGTGGTCTTTCAACTCAGCCTCATGAAACTTTCAGGGTAGATAGGTCTCCCCAATACCTTTCCAACGATATGCGGTTTGCCTCGCTCGGCCATATACAGCCGAAGTTATTCATGGTACTTGGTACCTTACCCTGTTTTTTCCATACTTGTTCATACTTGGGTACAAACTTTGAATCGCCCATATCACCACTTTGGAGGCCAGCCAGCGCCTTGGCCCCATACACATTTTTGTTGGTCATACCACGCACTAGTTATAAATGTTCTACGCAAGCTTGCTATCTCTTCTCCAACTTGCGGTTATTTTTGACTCAAGTCCCATTTCCATAGTTTTTGGTACCAATTTGCTCTATGTTTCGCTAATAGCTTCGCCCAAGGACTTTGTGATTTTTTGTTCGCATTTTTCCTAAATAGTCCCACTCAAGACTATTCCAAATCACACCTTAGCTTGTCGCTCAGTGCCATACAGCCAGAGTTTTAATTCATGAAAGGTACCTCACCTTGGTACACCACGTGGTCGGTCCAAACCATCAACCAACCATATGACCGACTTCGAGTCGAGCTAGCGGCTAGGCCCCGTATAATTAAATGCGTGTCTTGATGCGGGCTACTGACGGTCTGAACAATGTAGCTCGCTAGCTCGTCTCTAAACTTGTGTTTTGGTCGAATATTGGGTGTTCATGTACCACTTCGGGTAACATGGACTTTGGTGCAACTTTACCACTTGTGCACTTAATAACTTCCCGGTCATTCAAGTCTTTGCCTTCATACTTTCAGGGTAGTTAGGCCTCGTCGAGACCTTTCCATACATATGCCAAACTCATCGATCGGACATCTATAGCCCGAGTTATTCGCGGTACACCGTACCTTACCCTGTTTTTTCCTCAATTGGGTACAAACCTTGGAACACCCATATCGCCCCTTTAGAGACTAGCTGGCACGTTGGCCTCATATAATGATAAGTGCACCTCAACTAGGGCTACTGACGGTCAGAACATTTCAACTTGCTAGCTCGGGCCCACACTTGTGTTTTTCTCGAATATATGGTTCAAGTGTGCCACTTTGGGCACTTTTGGACATTTTGTCCCCACACAACTTTCTTGCCTTGGTAGATAGGGTCTTGTGTTCTTGGGCAAAAAGATGCACCAAGACATGGTCTAACTTTCGTTCTTTTACCGCAAAGCGCTATCTCCAACACCCGAGGAGATAGAAAGTGATTATGTTCGGTATATCGGTCTTCCATGGCCTACTATGGTAAGCCCCTGCAGGGTATGCAACCGAAGGTGCTTGGTACATGTATTTGGTGCAATATCGGTGCAAAGTAGGTGTTTCCTTGATCGGGCTATAACTTTCTTGGTTGATGTTGGATTGCTTTGCGGTCTTCGGGGGATAGTTAGGGAACATGTTGGCCAACATTTCCTTATTCCTCAGCCTGGCCGTACCTCTTACCGTCTAGGCGGTATACATGCTCTAAGTTGGAACTTGTGTTCCTTTGGGTAACTTCTCTGACTTTGACGCTTAATAACTTTCGTTCATATGCAGTCTAAGCTCTGCAACTCTCAGGAAAGCTAGTACTACTCATTTCCTTTCCATATCAGTCTTTGGCTTGTCGATCCGATGTCTACAGCCTTACTTATTCACGTTCCCTGTGAAGGTAGGTTTTTGCCCATTTTCCAGTTCATGTGGTAACATTCCCAGACTTTGCCGGCTTTCTCTTCATGTGGTAACTTGCTTGCTTGTGTGGTAACTTGGAAGTGTATGTCTGACAGACCCAATCTCGGACTTAGCCGATTTTTCTCTTCATATCATATGGATCCATCACTAGGCCATCTTGCTTGCTTGTCTGGTAACTTGGAAGTGTATTTCTGACAGACCCAATCTGGGACTTAGCCGATTTTTCTCTTCATATCAAATGGATCCATCACTAGGCCATCTTGCTTGCTTGTGTGGTAACTTGGAAGTGTATTTCTGACAGACCCAATCTGGGACTTAGCCGATTTTTCTCTTCATATTATATGGATCCATCACTAGGCCATCTTGCTTGCTTGTGTGGTAACTTGAAAGTGTATGTCTGACAGAGCCAATCTGGGACTTAGCCGATTTTTCTCTTCATATTATATGGATCCATCACTAGGCCATCTTGCTTGCTTATGTGGTAACTTGGAAGTGTATTTCTGACAGACCCAATCTGGGACTTAGCCGATTTTTCTCTTCATATCATATGGATCCATCACTAGGCCAACTTGCTTGCTTGTGTGGTAACTTGAAAGTGTATGTCTGACAGAGCCAATCTGGGACTTAGCCGATTTTTCTCTTCATATTATATGGATCCATCACTAGGCCATCTTGCTTGCTTATGTGGTAACTTGGAAGTGTATTTCTGACAGACCCAATCTGGGACTTAGCCGATTTTTCTCTTCATATCATATGGATCCATCACTAGGCCAACTTGCTTGCTTGTGTGGTAACTTCGAAGTGTATGTCTGACAGACCCAATCTGGGACTTAGCCGATTTTTCTCTTCATATTATATGGTTCTAGGACTTAGCCGATTTTTCTCTTCATATCATATGGATCCATCACTAGGCCATCTTGCTTGCTTGTGTGGTAACTTGGAAGTGTATTTCTGACAGACCCAATCTGGGACTTAGCCGATTTTTCTCTTCATATTATATGGATCCTGGACTTAGCCGATTTTTCTCTTCATATCATATGGATCCATCACTAGGCCATCTTGCTTGCTTGTGTGGTAACTTGGAAGTGTATTTCTGACAGACCCAATCTGGGACTTAGCCGATTTTTCTCTTCATATTATATGGATCCTGGACTTAGCCGATTTTTCTCTTCATATCATATGGATCCATCATTAGGCCATCTTGCTTGCTTGTGTGGTAACTTGATAGTGTATTTCCGACAGACCCAATCTCGGACTTAGCCGATTTTTCTCTTCATATTATATGGTTCCATCACTAGGCCATCTTGCTTGCTTGTGTGGTATCTTGAAAGTGTATGTCTGACAGACCCAATCTCGGACTTAGCCGATTTTTCTCTTCATATAATATGGATCCTGGACTTAGCCTGTTATTAGGTTATTATATATGGATCCTGGACTTAGCCGATTATTAGGTTATTATATATGGATCCTGGACTTAGCCGATTTTTCTCTTCATATAATATGGATCCGGGACTTAGCCGATTATTAGGTTATTATATATGGATCCTGGACTTAGCCGATTTTTCTCTTCATATAATATGGATCCTGGACTTAGCCGATTTTTCTCTTCATGTAATATGGATCCGGGACTTAGCCGATTTTCTCTTCATATAATATGGATCCTGGACTTAGCCAATTTTTCTCTTCATGTGGTAACGTATGCCAATCGCTCACAAGTCATGGGATAAGGGTACTTGTGTTCTTCCATCTTCTAAGTCCCGCACGGGGACATCGTGATCGCCCCAAGTCCGGAATAGCGCCAAGTCAAGAACCACGGAGGCCGTGGAGGACCTGTTAGTGGCGGCCTCACTGACAGCACTAATCCGGACTTAGAAAATATATCTTTCTAATCGAACACCACACACGCAACACCACCATACCACCATCTCCTTGCAAGTACCTAAGTACCCGCAACTCCATGGTGAAGGCAATGTCACTCCATCACCAACCTCTTTGCACTGCAAGCACTTGCGTACCCACAACACTCCGAAGAAGGCAACGGCGCGCGATGCTCGACTCCACACACCACACCACACCACACCACCGATGGCCAGCCAGCCAGCCAGCCCAGCTAAGGGCTAACCCACCAACCAACCACCAATGGCCTAGGCCAGCCGGATCCCACCTTCAAGTCCAAGCACAGCCAAGTGCAAGTACCGCCAAGTGTTCACCAACCGCCCAACACACCACACCACCGATGGCCAGCCAGCCAGCCAGCCCAGCTAAGGGCTAACCAACCAACCAACCACCAATGGCCCAGGCCAGCCGGATCCCACCTTCAAGTCCAAGCACAGCCAAGTGCAAGTACCGCCAAGTGTTCACCAACCAACCATCACACCAGGTCAGCCGGCCAGTACCCACCTTCAAGTGCCATTACCCTCGGGTGCAAGCCCAATCAAGTGTTAACCAACCAACCCGGCCAAGGCAGCCAACAGGCCGGCACCCTACAGCACCGACCCGCCATCACCACCTCAACCGTTGACCATGCAAGTGGCCTCGGACAACAGGTGACACCCGAAATACATCCGAAGAACGTATATCAAGTGTTTGCTCACCAAGTCCTCAACCAACCCCAAGTACCCGGAGGTACCCAGAGTGTTGGATCCGCCAACCCGTCCCGGCACTCCAAGTCCTTGCGAACCCAAAGT
The DNA here is from genome assembly GCF_943734705.1 of Anopheles coustani. Classification (NCBI taxonomy): domain Eukaryota; kingdom Metazoa; phylum Arthropoda; class Insecta; order Diptera; family Culicidae; genus Anopheles; species Anopheles coustani. The sequence continues at coordinate 109,492 of NW_026525179.1, forward strand.
GTTTGCCCGGTAGGGCCATTGTATCACAACGCTTGCGACCATGCAAGTGGCCTCGAACAAGGTGACAGGGGTATCTTCACCAAGTCCTCAACCAACCCCAAGTACCCGGAGGTACCCAGAGTGTTGGGTCCGCCAACCACTACCAGCACTCCAAGTCCTTGCGAACCCAAAGTGTTTGCCCGGTAGGGCCATTAGACCACAACGCTTGCTAACCATGCAAGTGGCCTCGGACAACAGGTGACACCCGAAGTACATCCGAAGAGTGTATATCAAGTGTTTGCTCACCAAGTCCTCAACCAACCCCAAGTACCCGGAGGTACCCAGAGTGTTGGGTCCGCCAACCACTACCAGCACTCTAAGTCCTCGCGAACCCAAAGTGTTTGCCCGGTAGGGCCATTAGACCACAACGCTTGCTAACCATGCAAGTGGTCTCGGACAACAGGCGATACCCGAAGTACATCCGAAGAGTGTATATCAAGTGTTTGTTCACCAAGTCCTCAACCAACCCC
>NW_026525179.1:115000-140000 GCF_943734705.1 Anopheles coustani
CCCCTACGTGCTGAGCTTCTCCCGTTTCGCTCGCAGCTACTCAGGGAATCCCGGTTGGTTTCTTTTCCTCCCCTTATTAATATGCTTAAATTCAGGGGGTTGTCACACATGAACTGAGGCTTATGTACCTTGCGGTTGTTATCGTCACATCTGGCTTGCGACTACTTTGTTTCAATGTCCAATATGTACCGTTGGACTCGGTTAACGGGCTGTTAGCCCGCGTGTGGTTTAACTCACTGATACCTTCCATTGCCCATACGCTAGTTTGTTTGTGTTCCTTTGGTCAACTTCCATACTTGAATCATTTGTGCTACCGCTGCTGCTTCGACGCTACTTTGACATCTTCGCTTCTATTTAAATAAATAAATAAGCTGAAGCTAGACATCAGTAAACACCACCACAGACACCACAAGCACGCCTTCTCCTCGTACTTCCGCCTCACGCGGGAACACGGACGCTCTAAATACTTCGAATTCCAATGCCAGTATATTGTAAACCACGGGTTCTTTAATGCTAGCGGGTCGTCGCGACCCTAGTTAACATCATGGTGCACGTCTCGTGACGGGTGTCACGGCGTAGTTAAATGTATGCGATACATTTCTCAAATATAAGCGCTCAGTCATCTGTACATCATGGTAGGTTCCCACGACGTGCAATATGCGTTCAACTTATCAATGTTCATGTGTCCTGCAGTTCACATTATGACGCGCAGTTAGCTGCGGTCTTCATCGATCCATGAGCCGAGTGATCCACTGCCGAGGGTGACTAACTTGCGTAAGCCGCCGCTGTGCGCGTATACCCGTTCCCCGTAGGGAGGAGCAAGCCGCCGCTTAGAGACGAAGCATAAAGTGTCCTCATTCCACATAGGGCAAGCTGGATGAATCCATTTTACCCAGGACGGCCGAAGCGGCGTGGACCAGGGGAGAACTGAACCTTATACTTCACACCACAGTAAGTCTACGTGTCCTCTTCCACATAGGGCAAGCTAGAACTAACTATCTTACCCAGGACTGCCGAAGCAGCGTGGACCAGGGGAGGAACACACTTTTCATGGAAACGTAAGGCATCCATGACTGCCATAACGTAAGCCGCCGCTGTGCGCGTATACCCGTTCCCCGTAGGGAGGAGCAAGCCGCCGCTTAGAGACGAAGCATAAAGTGTCCTCATTCCACATAGGGCAAGCTGGATGAATCCATTTTACCCAGGACGGCCGAAGCGGCGTGGACCAGGGGAGAACTGAACTTTATACTTCACACCACAGTAAGTCTACGTGTCCTCTTCCACATAGGGCAAGCTAGAACTAACTATCTTACCCAGGACTGCCGAAGCAGCGTGGACCAGGGGAGGAACACACTTTTCATAGAAACGTAAGGCATCCATGACTGCCATAGTGCGTAAGCCGCCGCTGTGCGCGTAAACCCGTTCCCCGTAGGGAGGAGTCAAGCCGCCGCTTAGAGACGAAGTATTAAGTGTCCTCTTCCACATAGGGCAAGCTAGAATGAACTATCTTACCCAGGACCGCCGAAGCAGCGTGGACCAGGGGAGAACTGAACTTTATACTTCACACCACAGTATTGAGTAATGTGCCCTCTTCCACATAGGGCAAGCTGGAATGTTCCATTTTACCCAGGACGGCCGAAGCGGCGTGGACCAGTGGAGGACTACACAATCATGAGGTTTGATATCGACTTGTGTGTTTCAATAGGGTACCGATGGTATGTTTTGAACCGATTTGATTTAGCCATTCTGAAGTCATCACTTGGTTGAAGCGCTGAACTAGGGAGGGGCATCGTTTACATATATATTGGTTTTTGCATGCTCTACTAGGTTAATGTCATGAGGTTGGCTATCGAGCATGCCCAAGTGATGACTTGATTGTGTGCTTGCTTGAATTCTTCACATTTCATACCATCGGTTAGTTGTCGAATCATTCCTCGATCATAACCTTCGTTCTTGGTTCATGTATGCTCTCTTCCACATAGGGCAAGCTAGAATTAACTATCTTACCCAGGACCGCCGAAGCAGCGTGGACCAGGGGAGAACTATACTTTGTCTTGTATGCCCTCTTCCACATAGGGCAAGCTAGAATGAACTATCTTACCCAGGACCGCCGGAGCAGCGTGGACCAGTGGAGGACTATACTTTGTTCATTACACCACAGTATTAAGTATGGTGTCCTCTTCCACATAGGGCAAGCTAGAATTAACTATCTTACCCAGGACCGCCGAAGCAGTGTGGACCAGGGGAGGACTATACTTTATACTTCACACACTAGCCATATTGAAGTCATCACTTGGTTGAAGCACTGAACTAGGGCGAGTCTATCGTTTACTTTGCATTGGGATAATACGCTGCATGCTCTCTTAGGTTAATGTCATGTGGTTGGCTATAGAGCATGCCCAAGTGATGACTTTGTTTAAAGCTCAACAGGTAGAGTATTATGTCCTCTTCCACATAGGGCAAGCTAGAATTAACTATCTTACCCAGGACCGCCGGAGCAGCGTGGACCAGGGGAGAACTATACTTTGTCTTGTATGCCCTCTTCCACATAGGGCAAGCTAGAATTAACTATCTTACCCAGGACTGCAAAGCAGCGTGGACCAGTGGAGGACTATACTTTGTTCATTACACCACAGTATTAAGTATGGTGTCCTCTTCCACATAGGGCAAGCTAGAACTAACTATCTTACCCAGGACCGCCGAAGCAGTGTGGACCAGGGGAGGACTATACTTTATACTTCACACACTAGCCATACTGAAGTCATCACTTGGTTGAAGCGCTGAACTACGGCGGGGTAATCGTTTACAGGTTATAATCATATAGCTGCATGCTCATTAGTAGATAATGGAATATTGTATGGCAATATGAGCATGCCCAAGTGATGACTTTGTTTCAAGCTCAACAGGTAGGGTATTGAGTCCTCTTCCACATAGGGCAAGCTAGAATGAACTATCTTACCCAGGACCGCCGGAGCAGCGTGGACCAGTGGAGGACTCTATACTTTATACTTCACACCACAGTATTGAGTACTTCTTGCATAAAGCCCCTAATGAGAACCACGAGGGCTCTCTCAATGTAGAACCACGAGGGCTCTAGTACCGATTCTCTCGGTACGGCTTGGTCCGTGTTCCTTTATGCTTGTACTCTTAGAAAGTCTCAACCCGGAGGTCTTGACTTTGATTGTCATAGTTGGACTACGACGGGGCATCCGACCATTGCTGATCGAACACCCCTGATTCACCATCTTTCGGGTAGGCGGTACGCGTACCTCCGGACGCGGAAGTCTCAACCCGGAGGTCTTGACTTTGATTGTCATAGTTGGACTACGACGGGGTATCCGACTCATCGAATACCCCAGAAGCACACCATCTTTCGGGTAGGCGGTACGCGTACCTCCGGACGCGGAAGTCTCAACCCGGAGGTCTTGACTTTGGTTGTCATAGTTGGACTATGACGGGGCATCCGACCATTGCTGATCGAACACCCCTGTTACACCATCTTTCGGATAGGCGGTGCGCGACACCACCGACGCGGAAAGTCTCAACCCGGAGGTCTTGACTTTGTATTGTTGGATAGTCCTCTTCCACTATAGGGCAAGCTGGAAATATTCCATTTTACCCAGGACTGCCGAGGCAGCGTGGACCAGGGGAGAACTTCACGGAATCTTCAGGCATCCATGATTGCCATAGTGCGTAAGCCGCCGCTGTGCGCGTCAACTCGTTCCCCGTGAGGAGGAGTCTAGCCGCCGCTAAAAGACGAAGCATTAAGTGTCCTCATTCCACTATAGGGCAAGCTAGAATTAACTATCTTACCCAGGACCGCCGAAGCAGCGTGGACCAGGCGAAGACTATACTTTATACTTCACACCACAGTATTGAGTACGACTTGCATAAAGCCCCTAATGAGAACCACGAGGGCTCTCTCAATGTAGAACCACGAGGGCTCTAGTACCGATTCTCTCGGTACGGCTTGGTCCGTGTTCCTTTATGCTTGTACTCGCGGAAAGTCTCAACCCGGAGGTCTTGACTTTGATTGTCATAGTTGGACTACGACGGGGCATCCGACCATTGCTGACCGAACACCCCTGATTCATCATCTTTCGGATAGGAGGTGCGCCCACCTCCGACGCGGAAGTCTCAACCCGGAGGTTCAACCTTAGAGTTTTTCCCATTTAAAAGTTTTTCTCTTAGCCATACTGAAGTCATCACTTGGTGAACGATTGAACTAGGGCGGGTTAATCGTTTATAGGTATCATGTGGTTTGCATGCTCTCTTAGGTTAAGGTCATGTGGTTGGCTATCGAGCATGCCCAAGTGATGACTTTGTTTCACGCTTGCTTGATTTCTTCATGATTCCCTGTTATATAGTGTAATCATTCGAGAACAGGGAATCTTTGGTTTTGCTCAACAGGTATTGGATGTCAACTTGGTATCTAGATCGCATTAAGTCTCAACCCTTAGGTTCGGACTTGTATAGTGACATCTTGTTACGGTCTTGAGTCTCAACCCGCAGGTTCGGACTACTTAGTGTTTGATCGAATATAATATGGCAACTTGTGCCTAAGTCTCAACCCGCAGGTTCGGACTTCTGTTTATTTGGCCAATGTATGTATAAGGCAACTTGTGCCTAAGTCTCAACCCGCAGGTTCGGACTTGTGTATTTGTTCGAAGTCATGTATAAGGCAACGTGTGCCTAAGTCTCAACCCGCAGGTTCGGACTTGTTAGTGTTTCGTCAACTTTCATATGGCAACTTGTGCCTAAGTCTCAACCCGCAGGTTCGGACTTGTGTATTTGTTCGAAGTCATGTATAAGGCAACTTGTGCCTAAGTCTCAACCCGCAGGTTCGGACTTGTGTATTTGTTCGAAGTCATGTATAAGGCAACGTGTGCCTAAGTCTCAACCCGCAGGTTCGGACTTGTTAGTGTTTCGTCAACTTTCATATGGCAACTTGTGCCTGAGTCTCAACCCGCAGGTTCGGACTTCTATAGTGTTTCGTCAATTATCATATGGCAACTTGTGCCGAAGTCTCAACCCGCAGGTTCGGACTTCTGGAAGGATCACTTGGCCACTAATGATCCTTCCGCAGGTTCACCTACGGAAACCTTGTTACGACTTTTACTTCCTCTAAATCATCAAGTTCGGTCAACTTCGATAAAGCAGACGCGGTTCACGAGGATCCAGCGAACGATCATCTCCAAAGACCTCACTAAATAATCCATCGGTAGTAGCGACGGGCGGTGTGTACAAAGGGCAGGGACGTATTCAACGCTGGCTGATGACCAGCACTTACTAGAAGTTCCGAGTTCATATGGACCATTGCAATCCATAATCCCTACTAAGTGAGTATTTGAGTGATTTCCCGTTCCTCTCGGAATAGGAGACACGCTGCTACCCACATTGTAGCACGCGTGTAGCCCAGAACATCTAAGGGCATCACGGACCTGTTATCGCTCGATCTCATTTTGCTAAACACAAATTGTCCTGCTAAGCAGCGTACCGTAAGTGCACTTGCGCACACGAACAGCGAAGGTGTCAGGTCATACTCCACCGAAAGGTCCTAACCCGTTCCAATCGGCATCGACGCATTAACGCTGACTGCGTTCTAGTTAGCATATGTGAGTCACGTTCGTTATCGGAATTAACCAGACAAATCAATCCACGAACTAAGAACGGCCATGCACCACTACCCTTAAATTTGAGAAAGAGCTATTAATCTGTCTCACCTCCATAAGTTCGGACCTGGTAAGTTTTCCCGTGTTGAGTCAAATTGAACCGCAAGCTCCATTTCATTGTGGTGCCCTTCCGTCAATTCCTTTAAGTTTCAACTTTGCAACCATACTTCCCCCGGAACCTGACTTTGGTTTCCCGGAAGCTACTGAGAGCACCTGGTTGTAGCGTCTCCCAATTGCTAGTTGGCATCGTTTACGGTTAGAACTAGGGCGGTATCTAATCGCCTTCGATCCTCTAACTTTCGTTCTTGATTAAAGAAAGCATCCTTGACAAATGCCTTCGCTTTAGTTAGTCTTACGACGGTCTACGAATTTCACCTCTCGCGCCGTAATACTAGTGTCCCCAACTACTTCTGTTAATCATTACCTCCGGTCTGAGTACAAACCAATGAAAGATTAGACCAAGGTCGTATTCCATTATTCCATGCAAGATTATTCTAGGGCGTTTGGGCACCCTGCTTTAAGCACTCTAATTTGTTCAAGGTAAACGTGAGCGGTCGAGCTCTATGTTACACTTGCACCCGTTGAAGGGCACACCATGACACAGACTTGGTGCCCTACCACACCATTGAGTCGCAACCAGATTCCGACTTGGCCCACCGACCACGGGTTGACCGGGTCGGCGGAGCCGGACTGTGTTGGACAAGTATCAACTTCGAACGTTTTAACCGCAACAATTTTAATATACGCTAGTGGAGCTGGAATTACCGCGGCTGCTGGCACCAGACTTGCCCTCCACTTGATCCTCGTAGAAGGATTTATGCTCTACTCATTCCAATTATGAAACATCATTAAAGAGTTTCATATTGTTATTTCTCGTCACTACCTCCCCGTCCCGGGATTGGGTAATTTACGCGCCTGCTGCCTTCCTTGGATGTGGTAGCCATTTCTCAGGCTCCCTCTCCGGAATCGAACCCTGATTCCCCGTTACCCGTTGCAACCATGGTAGTCCTCTATACTACCATCCATAGTTGATAGGGCAGATATTTGCGAGATCTGTCGTCGGTGCGAGACCATACGATCAGCATCATTATCCAGACTTCAACTCAATGACACGGAGAACCCGCGATTGGTTTGACTAATAAGTGCACCAGTTCCCGCGAGGGTCCTGGCATGTTGCATGTATTAGCTCTAGATTTTCCACAGTTATCCAAGTAACTAGGTTGATGATCTCGTAAATTATAGCTGTTATACTGAGCCTTATGCGGTTTCACATTAAATCTGTTTGTACTTAGACATGCATGGCTTAACCTTTGAGACGAGCGTATATTACTGGTAGGATCAACCAGAATTCCGACTTTGCGTTCGAATGTTCATTGTCCCATTGCACCCGGAGGAGCAAACACCACGTTCTATATGTTGTCAAGTCCGGTAGCACACGGGAGGCGAGCCCCCGTGCGAACCTCATTGCCCTCGTATCACACACACCCGATGCACCGGACAGGCACTTGAGCGGCATTCGACTCCGCTAAGCGCACGTGCGCCCGATTGTGCATGCGCTGACGGGGCCTTCATACCCCTACCACAGCGACCTTATGCCAAACTTCCATGAATACTTAGGTGAGCTGACAAGGGCCTTCATTTCCCTACCATCAACTAAAGGACACGCTAGGCGCGTCCGATCATTGCAACTGCGGGGCTTTCATACCCCAATCACCACAGTACGCAATTCACCAGAGTTTAATCACAACCCCCCCGGACATGGCACACTATTAACTTGCAACAAAACTTAGTGTGTGCCGGGCACATCGGTTCCACAAAATCATTCCCGATGTACCCCAATTGGGGTTGTGAACGCATCCATGGTCCTCTGACACACCCAACCAAGCGTGGATACTACATACCTCAAACACCCAGTACACTAACAGACAAATCAATATATGGTTGCTTTCCCCCAGACATTTGCCAATCACTTGGCACCCGGACGGGAACTCGCTCCTGATTGCGCCATTGCCACCCATTTGCCAAGAGCGAGTTCTGTATGTAGATTTCATTTGGAAAGACAACCGTGTACTGGATATTCTATCCGACGATTACAGATGACGAGTACGAGACTCGACTACACTCACGGATAATACATTTTGGGTCGAGATTGCTTTCGGGGTTTTCGATTGGTCTTGCGCTTGTAAACGTATAACTTTGACTTGTGGTAACCTCGGTATGTTAGTCGATCACGTGGTTGTGAACTGGGTAAGGGTGGGCAATCTGTTCACTTGCACTCTGGGTAGGAATATGGTGAGCGCTATAGGTTAAAGATCATGGTATGGTTCCATCGTGATGACTTTCGCTAGATAGTAGTATGTTTGGATAGTTATAACGTTTTTGGCCATTTGTTCATAGTGTTCGGTCCATTGAGGAATTCGATTGGTCTTTGCTTCACACACGTGGTCGATCACTTGGATGTGAACTAGGGTGAGATTAAGGTGTTCACTAGTGCTCTTCGGTTTTGGATCAGTAATGAGCACTTGATTGGTTTCGCATAATATGTATCCATAGTGATGACTCTTTCCAGCTTAAGATTTCGTTACCAGTTTCGAATCCTCCCCACGTTCGCTTTTACTTGGTTAGGTTTTCGAGTGTAGATTTGAAAGCAATCTCATGTATGTATCCCATCTGATATAAGCCACTGACAGTTCATGTCACCTCGTTCAACTCTCGCTGGGTCACAGAAGTATGTTACTGCGCCCATTATCCCTACTCGGATAGGTTCGGTTCGTTCGTTTTATACTACGGTGAGTAAACTCAATTTGTGCATCGCATAGCCATGGAAAGCAAGCTTTCGCGGGCCTCTTCGACTGTTTTGATACGAGCTGTGCCCGTGATGCTTGTCATCCCAGGATACTAGACCCCTTTGGACGACCGCATGACCATCAGAAAGTAAATTCCACGTTCGGTTTATTTGCTACTTCCACCGTTCTAGTACTATGGGGTTGGAACCCCTAACATAAAGTATCTATGTAGAACCACGAGGGCTCTCAATGTAGAACCACAAGGGCTCTAGTACCGATTCTCTCGGTACGCTTGGTCCGTGTTCCTTTATGTTTGTACTCTTGTGTGTATAAAATTCATGTTCGATTTGGGATATTTGCTACTTTCACCTGTGCGCTGTGTATAACTACGGAGAAACTCAATTTGTGCATCGCATAGCCATGGAAAGCAAGCTTTCGCGGGCCTCTTCGACTGTTTTGATACGAGACTGTGCCCGTGATGCTTGTCATCCCAGGATACTAGACCCCTTTGGACGACCGCATGACCAACAGAATGTAAATTCCAGTTCGTTTTTGGATATTTGCTACTGTCACCGTTTGAGTACTATGGGGCTTGAACCCCTAACATAAAGTCTTTGTGTAGAACCACGAGGGCTCTATAGTACCGATTCTCTCGGCACGCTTGGTCCGTGTTCCTTTATGTTCGTACTCTTGTGTGTATAATATTCATGTTCGGTTTGGGATATTTGCTACTGTCACCGTTTGAGTACTATGGGGCTTGAACCCCTAACATAAAGTCTTTGTGTAGAACCACGAGGGCTCTATAGTACCGATTCTCTCGGCACGCTTGGTCCGTGTTCCTTTATGTTCGTACTCTTGTGTGTATAATATACATGTTCGGTTTGGGATATTTGCTACTTTCACCTGGGTCCCGTTCTTCATACAAGTCTGCCTTGCTAATGTGGTAACTTTATAGTGTAGTTCTGACATCCCAATTTTGGGACTTAGCCGATTTTTCATGAATTTCCATATGACCCATAGGGTCCCTTTCTTCATACAAGCTTGCCTAGGGCGATCGGTCAAAACTTGTCTTACTATTCGATTGGTCTTCGCAGTTTCACCCTAGGCAATTCGCCTAGGTCTGTCTTCTTGAGGAGGCCAAAACCCGAAATAAGGAGGTCTGGCCGACCCTGAAACCTCCCCTGTCTTAACTACACTAACCCGATTTTTCAGGGTCCTCAGCGCCATACAACTTTGCCTAGGTCACTTATACTCTTGACTTAGGCCATCTGACTTGGTCCGTGTTTCTTCCTAGGGTTCACCTAGGTACTTTGCCTTGCTTGATGTGGTAACTTTTTAGTGTAGTTCTGACATCCCAATTTTGGGACTTAGCCGATTTTTCATGAATTTCCATATGACCCATAGGGTCCCTTTCTTCATACAAGCTTGCCTAGGGCGATCGGTCAAAACTTGTCTTACTATTCGATTGGTCTTCGCAGTTTCACCCTAGGCAATTCGCCTAGGTCTGTCTTCTTGAGGAGGCCAAAACCCGAAATAAGGAGGTCTGGCCGACCCTGAAACCTCCCCTGTCTTAACTACACTAACCCGATTTTTCAGGGTCCTCAGCGCCATACAACTTTGCCTAGGTCACTTGCACTCTTGACTTAGGCCATCTGACTTGGTCCGTGTTTCTTCCTAGGGTTCACCTAGGTACTTTGCCTTGCTTGATGTGGTAACTTTTTAGTGTAGTTCTGACATCCCAATTTTGGGACTTAGCCGATTTTTCATGAATTTCCATATGACCCTAAGGGTCCCTTTCTTCATACAAGCTTGCCTAGGGCGATCGGTCAAAACTTGTCTTACTATTCGATTGGTCTTCGCAGTTTCACCCTAGGCAATTCGCCTAGGTCTGTCTTCTTGAGGAGGCCAAAACCCGAAATAAGGAGGTCCAGCCGACCCTGAAACCTCCCCTGTCTTAACTACACTAACCCGATTTTTCAGGGTCCTCAGCGCCATACAACTTTGCCTAGGTCACTTATACTCTTGACTTAGGCCATCTGACTTGGTCCGTGTTTCTTCCTAGGGTTCACCTAGGTACTTTGCCTTGCTTGATGTGGTAACTTTATAGTGTAGTTCTGACATCCCAATTTTGGGACTTAGCCGATTTTTCATGAATTTCCATATGACCCATAGGGTCCCTTTCTTCATACAAGCTTGCCTAGGGCGATCGGTCAAAACTTGTCTTACTATTCGATTGGTCTTCGCACTTTCACCCTAGGCAGTTTGCCTAGGTGTAGCTTCTTGAGGAGGTCAAAACCCAAAATAAGGAGGTTCAGCCGACCCAAAAACCTCCCCTGTCTAAACTACACTAACCAGATTTTTCAGGGTCCTCACCGTCATACAACTTTGCCTAGGTCACTTGCACTCTTGACTTAGGCCATCTGACTTGGTCCGTGTTTCTTCCTAGGGTTCACCTAGGTACTTTGCCTTGCTTGATGTGGTAACTTTTTAGTGTAGTTCAGACATCCCAATTTTGGGACTTAGCCGATTTTTCATGTATTTCCATATGACCCTTAGGGTCCCTTTCTTCATACAAGCTTGCCTAGGGCGATCGGTCAAAACTTGTCTTTCTATTCGATTGGTCTTCGCACTTTCACCCTAGGCAGTTTGCCTAGGTGTAGCTTCTTGATGAGGCCAAAACCCAAAATAAGGGGGTTCGGCCGACCTAAAAACCTACCCTGTCTAAACTACACTAACCAGATTTTTCAGGGTCCTCAGCGCCATACAACTTTGCCTAGGTCACTTGTTCTCTTGACTTAGGCCATCTGACTTGGTCCGTGTTTCTTCCTAGGGTTCACCTAGGTACTTTGCCTTGCTTGGTGTGGTAACTTTTTAGTGTAGTTCTGACATCCTCATTTTGGGACTTAGCCGATTTTTCGTAAAATGCCATATGACCCATATGGGTCCTTTCCTTCATATAAGTTTGCCTTGCTTGGTGTGGTAACATTTGAGTGTAGTTCTGACATCATCATTTTCGGACTTAGCCGATTTTTCGTAAAATACCATATGACCCATATGGGTCCTTTCCTTCATATAAGTTTGCCTTGCTTGGTGTGGTAACATTTGAGTGTAGTTCTGACATCCCCATTTTGGGACTTAGCCGATTTTTCGTAAAATACCATATGACCCATCAGGGTCCTTTGCTTCATATAAGTTTGCCTTGCTTGGTGTGGTAACATTTGAGTGTAGTTCTGACATCCCCATTTTGGGACTTAGCCGATTTTTCGTAAAATACCATATGACCCATCAGGGTCCTTTGCTTCATATAAGTTTGCCTTGCTTGGTGTGGTAACATTTGAGTGTAGTTCTGACATCCTCATTTTGGGACTTAGCCGATTTTTCGTAAAATACCATATGACCCATCAGGGTCCTTTGCTTCATATAAGTTTGCCTAGCTTGGTGTGGTAACATATGAGTGTAGTTCTGACATCCCCATTTTGGGACTTAGCCGATTTTTCGTAAAATACCATATGACCCATCAGGGTCCTTTGCTTCATATAAGTTTGCCTTGCTTGGTGTGGTAACATATGAGTGTAGTTCTGACATCCCCATTTTGGGACTTAGCCGATTTTTCGTAAAATACCATATGACCCATCAGGGTCCTTTGCTTCATATAAGATTGCCTTGCTTGGTGTGGTAACATTTGAGTGTAGTTCAGACATCCCCATTTTGGGACTTAGCCGATTTTTCGTAAAATACCATATGACCCATCAGGGTCCTTGCCTTCATATAAGTTTGCCTTGCTTGATGTGGTAACATTTGAGTGTAGTTCAGACATCCCCATTTTGGGACTTAGCCGATTTTTCGTAAAATACCATATGACCCATCAGGGTCCTTTGCTTCATATAAGATTGCCTTGCTTGGTGTGGTAACATTTGAGTGTAGTTCAGACATCCCCATTTTGGGACTTAGCCGATTTTTCGTAAAATACCATTTGACCCATCAGGGTCTTTTGCTTCATATAAGTTTGCCTTCCTTGGTGTGGTAACATATGAGTGTAGTTCAGACATCCCCATTTTGGGACTTAGCCGATTTTTCGTAAAATACCATATGACCCATCAGGGTCCTTGCCTTCATATAAGTTTGCCTTGCTTGGTGTGGTAACTTGTTAGTGTAGTTCTGACATCCCCATTTTGGGACTTAGCCGATTTTTCGTAAAATACCATTTGACCCATCAGGGTCTTTTGCTTCATATAAGTTTGCCTTGCTTGGTGTGGTAACATATGAGTGTAGTTCAGACATCCCCATTTTGGGACTTAGCCGATTTTTCGTAAAATACCATATGACCCATCAGGGTCCTTGCCTTCATATAAGTTTGCCTTGCTTGGTGTGGTAACATTTGAGTGTAGTTCTGACATCCCCATTTTGGGACTTAGCCGATTTTTCGTAAAATACCATATGACCCATCAGGGTCCTTTTCTTCATATAAGTTTGCCTTGCTTGGTGTGGTAACATTTGAGTGTAGTTCTGACATCCCCATTTTGGGACTTAGCCGATTTTTCGTAAAATACCATATGACCCATCAGGGTCCTTGCCTTCATATAAGTTTGCCTTGCTTGGTGTGGTAACATATGAGTGTAGTTCTGACATCCCCATTTTGGGACTTAGCCGATTTTTCGTAAAATACCATATGACCCATCAGGGTCCTTTTCTTCATATAAGTTTGCCTTGCTTGGTGTGGTAACATTTGAGTGTAGTTCTGACATCATCATTTTGGGACTTAGCCGATTTTTCGATCCATACCTTATGACCCATAAGGGTCCTTTTCTTCATATAAGTTTGCCTTGCTTCATGTAGTAACATATGAGTGTAGTTCTGACATCCCCATTTTGGGACTTAGCCGATTTTTCGATCAATTCCATATGACCCATCAGGGTCCTTTCCTTCATATAAGTTTCCCAAGACTTAGTGTTTTTTACCTTTGGACACCAATATCACCCTTACGGGTATCTTTGATCTTCGCACCATGTATTGACCAAATGTAGGTCTTGCTATGCCAAACTTATAATTGTTCAACACCAAGTCTCTATCTTGAACCATTAAGGCTCTAACTTGCACCAATTGCTTGGTACTCTTGGTCCGTGTTTCATCGCATACTGACTTCTTGACTTAGTGCTTTTTTCCTTTGGACACCAATATCACCCTTGCGGGTATCTTTGATCTTCTCACTTTGTATTGACCGAATGTAGGTCTTGCCATGCCAAACATATAATTGTTCTACACCAAGTCTCTATCTCGTACCGCCAGCTCGGTACATTCGATAAACCTGCCCTTAAGGCACCCGGGACTTAGTCATTTTTTCACATTTTTCATGATTATGAGGCAACTTTTCTCGACTTTGTCACCTTATATCACCAAGATCCTTTCCCTTTAGCGCTTCACTCTGTTCGTATGATATTCAGCGCTGACTATCACCTTTCTATCGCTGAGCTCAACTTCTTATTCGGTGCCATAGAGCCAGAGATATTTGGTGTATGCTGTTATAAGGGAAGTTTGTCACTTTTTCAAAGGCCCACTTTGGGACGCCCATATCTCACCTTCACGTATCTTCGATCTTCTTGTCGTCTATGGACGAAACTTAGGTCTTGTATTGGCCAACTTATAAATGTTCTACGGCCAAGCCGTATCTCTTACCGCCAGCCCGGTATTCATGGACTTAGTCGGATTTTCGCCTCTCGTGGTAACAATTTCTGACTTTGACTCACAATAACACCCGAACGGTCACATGCTAGCGCTTTGCTTGGTAGGAATTATAGTTAGCGCTACCTTTTCTCTTTCCATCGATACCTTGTTCGTTCCATTCCATGCCATACAGCCGAAGTTATGATGTTTCCCGTTTTCCATATCATGTGGAGCTTATGCTCTGGGAAAACCATCTAACACCTGTACCACCCTTTTGGGTACCACCGATCTCGTCACTATGTTTGGGCCAAATATAGGTTATAACATGCCCAACATATAATTGTTCTACACCAAGTCTCTATCTCTTACCGCCTGCTCGGTATTTTACTCGTAAGTCCAAATTTCACAACTTGTACTTTTTGGCCCAATGTACTCGAGTTTCAATTTTGGTAACATTTTTCGACTTTGACACTTAATAACTTCCAAATCATGCTAGTTAGCGCTTTGCTTTCTTCTAGTCGTATCTAGCGCTGGGTGTTACCTTTCCAAAACATATCCTAGCTTTACAATCCATGCCATACAGCCGGAGCTATACGGTGCACAAGTCAAATCCATTTTAGCCATGTTTCATTTTTGCCAATTTTTGACCACTCGTATCACCCTTCCAGAGTGGTCCGATCTTCTCGCTGTCTATGGACGACTTTTAGGTCTCGTAGAGGCAAACTTATAAGTATTCTACGTCAACCCGCTATCTCTTACCGCCTGCTCGGTATTCTTGGTCTTGTGTGATTTTTGGAAATTTTGGTATTATTTTTCCACTTTGTCGCTTAATAACTCAGTTTTGCTCAACACTTAGCGCTTCGGTTGTTTGGGATTATAGTTAGCGCTAGGTTCGACCTTTCCAACACTGATCTTAGCTTGTCGATCCGTTCCATACAGCCTGAGTTATTCGCGATACCGTGTTTCAACCCATTTCTCAAGTCTCGTTTTGGTCCAACTTTGAACCAGCCATATCACCCTGATGGGTACCTCCGATCTTCTCGCTCTATATTGGCCAAAGTTAGGTCTTGTGGTAACGTACTTATGATTGTTCTACGCCGTGTTCGTAGCTCTTATCGTTCGCCCGCTATTTTCGATCATAAGGTGAATTTTCGCCTCTAAACCACCATTTTTCACCTTTGCCCTCTAATATGACCGACTTGCTCAACACCTAGCGCTTCGCTTGGTAGGACACATAGCTAGCGCTCGTCAAGACCTTTCCAACGCATATCCAAGCTTTCCGATCCGAGCCATACAGCCTGAGCTATAGGCGATACCGTTTTTCCCATTTTCTTGGTCACATGCACTTTAGGGTACCCCTTTTTGCCTTTGACCCTTAATACCTCCTCCGGGTCACTAGTAGGCGCTCAGCTTGGTAGGAAACATAGCTAGAGCAGGCCTTCACCTTTCCAAAACTGCCTCAAGTGTACCGATCCGACATCTAGAACCAAAGTTATGGTCATTCCTATCATGCTCTACTTTCATGGTCAACCTCCACCAAGCACCCCTAGGTTGGACCAACTTTCACCAACTCATCTCGAACCCCAAATTTGCTTCGACCTACTAGGTTTCCCTAGTAATGTGGTCAAAACATCCATTACAACACGACTGGTCTTTCTGGTGGTCGACCTAGGCGACTTTGTTCGACGACCACCACCCCATGGAACTAAAAGACGTCCCTTGATACGGACCACCGATACATTTTCCGGCCTGTCTAAACTACACTCATCGAAATTTTTTTGGGTCCCCACCGTCATACAAGTTTGCCTAGGTCAAGTTTTTCTTCCGGATCGGCCGCGGACCTCACTTTTCATTATCTAGGGAGGCCATAGGGCCCCAAAAGGGGTTTTTTAAAATTTTCGACACTTTCGACTTTGGTCGGATTTTTTCCGATTTTGGTCCGACCTAGGGACTTGGTGGTCCAAGGAGCCTCGGGACCAAACTTTTTTCTCAGGGGTCCCTACCTCCATACAACTTTGCCTAGGTAAATTTTTTGTTCCAAATCGACCGCGGATTTCACTTTTCAATATCTGGGGCTCGTGTAGAGTCCGAATATGAGGTTTTCTCATTTTTCGACATTTTCGACTTTTTTCGACTTTTTTCGGGTTTTTCGACCTAGGGGTCCGCCGAACAAATTTTGGGTCAAAAATTTTTATTGAACTAGTCGAAAGTACGCAAAAAGATAAGACTTTTTGCCGAAGACACCATGCCCCGGAACCGACTCCTTCCCCTTCAAAATTGGGGACAAACGTGATTTTTGAAACTTTTCCTTAGGGAGCCCAAGACTTAGAAAATTTTCAAATTCTCGATTTTTCGATTGCGAGCTAGCGCTTTGCGGTCTTCGGCAATGTTGTAGATCTCGACGAGATAAGACTTTTTGGTCAAGGGACATTTTGCCCTCCGACCCCTCCTTCCCCCCGCAAATCGCCCCCCAAAGTGCAATTTTTGCATTTTCACCTCTTTGCACGCACTGTTCGGCCCAAATGGCCACTTTCTATGGGTCTGAGCGCTTTGCGGTCTTCGGCAAACTTTTAGAGCGTACCAAGCCCTAATTATAATTCTTCTACACCACCTTCGTACCTCTTCATCCTTGGCCGCTATTCGCGTACCAAGGTAATTTTTGTTCATTTTGTCAACATTTTTCATCTTTGACTGCTTATATCGGCCTTGCCATGAACCGATAGCGCTTCGCTGTATTCTAACGTAAGTTAGTACTGCTCAATACCTTTCCAAATCATGTCTTAGATTGTCATTTGCTTGCATACAGCCGGAGCTATGAGCGATACCGTAAAAAGTACCGAAACTTGGAAAAATCCTTTGATCGCCCATATCCCCCCTTTGGGGGCCAGATATCGAAAAAAGTTCTGATTCAAAAAGTTGCGCATTAACGTGTTCTAGTTATGCCTAGAACATTTCACTTCGCTAGCTGGCCTGCAACTTAGCCGTAATTGGGATTTTAGGGTGTTCTTGGAGGGCCCATTTCCTGCGACTTGGTATCTTTTGGGCCCTATGTTTCTCTAATATCTCCACAAGTTTTCCAGATAGCCTTTTCAAACTTTCAGGGTGCCTAGAACACCTCAAGACCTTTCCAACGCTATGCCGTTTGCCTCGCTCGGACATCTACAGCCGAAGTTATTCGAGGTACACGGTACCTTACCCTGTTTTCTCAGTACTTGGTCGAAAATTTCGATCAGCCATATGACCGACTTGGACAACCCTGAGCGGGTTGGCCCCATATAACTAAACTTTTGTCTCTTGTAGGCAAACTTATAAATGTTCTACGTCAACTCGCTATCTCGTACCGCCTTGACGGTATACTTGGTCCAAGGGCCATTTCCAGCGACTTGGTCGCAATTTCGCTCTAAGTTTCGCTAATACCTTCGTCCGTGGACATGGTGATTTTTTGTTCGTATTTTTCCTTGATAGTCCCACTCAAGACTATTCCATACCAGAGCCAAGCGTCCCGCTAAGTGCCATACAGCCTGAGCAGTAATTCATGAAAGGTACCTCTACCAGTTTTTGCCATACTTGGGTACAAACTTTGTATCGCCCATATCTCCACTTTGGAGGCCAGCCAGCACCTTTGCCCCATATACTTTTTTCTTGGTCATACCATGCACTAAATATAATTGTTCTACGCCAACTTGCTATCTCTTCTCTAACTTGCCGTTATTCTTGGTCCAAGTCCCATTTCATTCGTTTTCGGACCCATTTTGCTATATGTTTCACTAATAGCTTCGGCCATGGACAAGCTGATATTCTGTTTGTATTTTTGCTTGATAGTCCCACTCAAGACCATTCCAAAACACACCGCAACTTGTCGCTCGGTGGCAAACTGACCGAGTTATAATTCATGAAAGATACCTCAACTTGGTACACCATGTGGTCGGCCCAAACCATATACCGACCAAACGACCGACTTGGAGCACCCTGACCGGGTTGCCCCCATATAATGAAAGTTGCGTCTCTACACGCCCAACTTATGAATATTCTACGCCAAGTCGCTATCTCTTACCGGTAAGCCGGTATTCACCTTCCAAGGGTGATTTTGGTCAAGTGCCATTTCCTGCGACTTGGTCCCCGAATTGGACCATCATCACCTAATATCTCCGTGGTCTTTCAACTCAGCCTCATGAAACTTTCAGGGTAGATAGGTCTCCCCGAGACCTTTCCAACGATATGCGCTTTGCCTCGCTAGGCCATCTACAGCCGAAGTTATTCATGGTACTTGGTACCTTACCCTGTTTTTTCCATACTTGTTCGTACTTGGGTACAAACTTTGAATCGCCCATATTTCCACTTTGGAGGCCAGCCAGCGCCTTGGCCCCATATACTTTTTTCTTGGTCATACCATGCACTAAATATAATTGTTCTACGCCAACTTGCTATCTCTTCTCTAACTTGCCGTTATTCTTGGTCCAAGTCCCATTTCATTCGTTTTCGGACCCATTTTGCTATATGTTTCACTAATAGCTTCGGCCATGGACAAGCTGATATTCTGTTTGTATTTTTGCTTGATAGTCCCACTCAAGACCATTCCAAAACACACCGCAACTTGTCGCTCGGTGGCAAACTGACCGAGTTATAATTCATGAAAGGTACCTCACCTTGGTACACTACGTGGTCGGCCCAAACCATAAACCGACCAAACGACCGACTTGGAGCACCCTGACCGGGTTGCCCCCATATAATGAAAGTTGCGTCTATTCACGCCCAACTTATGAATATTCTACGCCAAGTCGCTATCTCTTACCGGTAAGCCGGTATTCACCTTCCAAGGGTGATTTTCGTCAAGTGCCATTTCCTGCGACTTGGTCCCCGAATTGGACCATCATCACCTAATATCTCCGTGGTCTTTCAACTTAGGCTCATGAAACTTTCAGGGTAGATAGGTCACCTCGAGACCTTTCCAACGATATGCGGTTTGCCTCGCTCGGCCACCTACAGCCGAAGTTATTCATGGTACTTGGTACCTTACCCTGTTTTTTCCATACTTGTTCGTACTTGGGTACAAACTTTGAATCGCCCATATCACCACTTTGGAGGCCAGCCAGCGCCTTGGCCCCATACACATTTTTGTTGGTCATACCACGCACTAGTTATAAATGTTCTACGCAAGCTTGCTATCTCTTCTCCAACTTGCGGTTATTTTTGACTCAAGTCCCATTTCCATAGTTTTTGGTACCAATTTGCTCTATGTTTCGCTAATAGCTTCGCCCAAGGACTTTGTGATTTTTTGTTCGCATTTTTCCTAAATAGTCCCACTCAAGACTATTCCAAATCACTTCTTAGCTTGTCGCTCAGTGCCATACAGCCAGAGTTTTAATTCATGAAAGGTACATCACCTTGGTACACCACGTGGTCGGTCCAAACCATCAACCAACCATATGACCGACTTCGAGTCGAGCTAGCGGCTAGGCCCCGTATAATTAAATGCGTGTCTTGATGCGGGCTACTGACGGTCTGAACAATGTAGCTCGCTAGCTCGTCTCTAAACTTGTGTTTTGGTCGAATATTGGGTGTTCATGTACCACTTCGGGTAACATGGACTTTGGTGCAACTTTACCACTTGTGCACTTAATAACTTCCCGGTCATTCAAGTCTTTGCCTTCATACTTTCAGGGTAGTTAGGTCTCGTCGAGACCTTTCCATACATATGCCAAACTCATCGATCGGACATCTATAGCCCGAGTTATTCGCGGTACACCGTACCTTACCCTGTTTTTTCCTCAATTGGGTACAAACCTTGGAACACCCATATCGCCCCTTTAGAGACTAGCTGGCACGTTGGCCTCATATAATGATAAGTGCACCTCAACTAGGGCTACTGACGGTCAGAACAGTTCAACTTGCTAGCTCGGGCCCACACTTGTGTTTTTCTCGAATATATGGTTCAAGTGTGCCACTTTGGGCACTTTTGGACATTTTGTCCCCACACAACTTTCTTGCCTTGGTAGATAGGGTCTTGTGTTCTCGGGCAAAAAGATGCACCAAGATATGGTCTAACTTTCGTTCTTATACCGCAAAGCGCTATCTCCAACACCCGAGGAGATAGAAAGTGATTATGTTCGGTATATCGGTCTTCCATGGCCTACTATGGTAAGCCCCTGCAGGTATGCAACCGAAGGTGCTTGGTACATATATTTGGTGCAATATCGGTGCAAAGTAGGTGTTTCCTTGATCGGGCTATAACTTTCTTGGTTGATGTTGGATTGCTTTGCGGTCTTCGGGGGATAGTTAGGGAACATGTTGGCCAACATTTTCTTATTCCTCAGCCTGGCCGTACCTCTTACCGTCTAGGCGGTATTCATGCTCTAAGTTGGAACTTGTGTTCCATCGGGCAACTTTTCTGACTTTGACGCTTAATAACTTCCGTTCATATGCAGTCTAAGCTCTGCAACTCTCAGGAAAGCTAGTACTACTCATTTCCTTTCCATATCAGTCTTTGGCTTGTCGATCCGATGTCTACAGCCTTAGTTATTCACGTTCCCTGTGAAGGTAGGTTTTTGCCCATTTTACAGTTCATGTGGTAACATTCCCGGACTTTGCCGGCTTTCTCTTCATGTGGTAACTTGCTTGCTCATGTGGTAACTTGATAGTGTATTTCCGACAGACCCAATCTGGGACTTAGCCGATTTTTCTCTTCATATCATATGGATCCATCACTAGGCCATCTTGCTTGCTTGTGTGGTAACTTGATAGTGTATGTCTGACAGACCCAATCTGGGACTTAGCCGATTTTTCTCTTCATATTATATGAATCCATCACTAGGCCATCTTGCTTGCTTGTGTGGTAACTTGAAAGTGTATGTCTGACAGACCCAATCTTGGACTTAGCCGATTTTTCTCTTCATATCATATGGATCCATCACTAGGCCATCTTGCTTGCTTGCGTGGTAACTTGGAAGTGTATTTCTGACAGACCCAATCTGGGACTTAGCCGATTTTTCTCTTCATATTATATGAATCCATCACTAGGCCATCTTGCTTGCTTGTGTGGTAACTTGAAAGTGTATGTCTGACAGACCCAATCTTGGACTTAGCCAATTTTTCTCTTCATGTCATATGGATCCTTCACTAGGCCATCTTGCTTGCTTGTGTGGTAACTTGGAAGTGTATTTCTGACAGACCCAATCTGGGACTTAGCCGATTTTTCTCTTCATATTATATGGATCCATCACTAGGCCATCTTGCTTGCTTGTGTGGTAACTTGGAAGTGTATTTCTGACAGACCCAATCTGGGACTTAGCCGATTTTTCTCTTCATATCATATGGATCCATCACTAGGCCATCTTGCTTGCTTGCGTGGTAACTTGGAAGTGTATTTCTGACAGACCCAATCTGGGACTTAGCCGATTTTTCTCTTCATATCATATGGATCCATCACTAGGCCATCTTGCTTGCTTGCGTGGTAACTTGGAAGTGTATTTCTGACAGACCCAATCTGGGACTTAGCCGATTTTTCTCTTCATATTATATGGATCCATCCTTAGGCCATCTTGCTTGCTTGTGTGGTAACTTGGAAGTGTATTTCTGACAGACCCAATCTGGGACTTAGCCGATTTTTCTCTTCATATTATATGGATCCATCCTTAGGCCATCTTGCTTGCTTGTGTGGTAACTTTGAAGTGTATTTCTGACAGACCCAATCTGGGACTTAGCCGATTTTTCTCTTCATATTATATGGATCCATCACTAGGCCATCTTGCTTGCTTGTGTGGTAACTTGATAGTGTATGTCTGACAGACCCAATCTCGGACTTAGCCGATTTTTCTCTTCATATCATATGGATCCATCACTAGGCCATCTTGCTTGCTTGTGTGGTAACTTGATAGTGTATGTCTGACAGACCCAATCTGGGACTTAGCCGATTTTTCTCTTCATATCATATGGATCCATCACTAGGCCATCTTGCTTGCTTGTGTGGTAACTTGGAAGTGTATTTCTGACAGACCCAATCTGGGACTTAGCCGATTTTTCTCTTCATATTATATGGATCCTGGACTTAGCCGATTTTTCTCTTCATATCATATGGATCCATCACTAGGCCATCTTGCTTGCTTGTGTGGTAACTTGGAAGTGTATTTCTGACAGACCCAATCTGGGACTTAGCCGATTTTTCTCTTCATATCATATGGATCCATCACTAGGCCATCTTGCTTGCTTGTGTGGTAACTTGGAAGTGTATTTCTGAC
Organism: Anopheles coustani; assembly: GCF_943734705.1. NCBI lineage: Eukaryota > Metazoa > Arthropoda > Insecta > Diptera > Culicidae > Anopheles > Anopheles coustani. Next base: position 137,354 of record NW_026525179.1, read on the forward strand.
AGACCCAATCTGGGACTTAGCCGATTTTTCTCTTCATATTATATGGATCCTGGACTTAGCCGATTTTTCTCTTCATATCATATGGATCCATCACTAGGCCATCTTGCTTGCTTGTGTGGTAACTTGGAAGTGTATTTCTGACAGACCCAATCTGGGACTTAGCCGATTTTTCTCTTCATATTATATGGATCCTGGACTTAGCCGATTTTTCTCTTCATATCATATGGATCCATCATTAGGCCATCTTGCTTGCTTGTGTGGTAACTTGATAGTGTATTTCCGACAGACCCAATCTCGGACTTAGCCGATTTTTCTCTTCATATTATATGGTTCCATCACTAGGCCATCTTGCTTGCTTGTGTGGTATCTTGAAAGTGTATGTCTGACAGACCCAATCTCGGACTTAGCCGATTTTTCTCTTCATATAATATGGATCCGGGACTTAGCCTGTTATTAGGTTATTATATATGGATCCTGGACTTAGCCGATTATTAGGTTATTATATATGGATCCTGGACTTAGCCGATTTTTCTCTTCATATAATATGGATCCGGGACTTAGCCGATTATTAGGTTATTATATATGGATCCTGGACTTAGCCGATATTTCTCTTCATATAATATGGATCCGGGACTTAGCCAATTTTTCTCTTCATATAATATGGATCCGGGACTTAGCCGATTTTTCTCTTCATATAATATGGATCCGGGACTTAGCCAATTTTTCTCTTCATGTGGTAACGTATGCCAATCGCTCACAAGTCATGGGATAAGGGTACTTGTGTTCTTCCATCTTCTAAGTCCCGCACGGGGACATCGTGATCGCCCCAAGTCCGGAATAGCGCCAAGTCAAGCCCCACGGTGGCCGTGCAGGACCTGTTAGCGGCGGCCCCACTGACAGCACTAATCCGGACTTAGAAATTATATCTTTCTAATCGAACACCACACACGCAACACCACCATACCACCATCTCCTTGCAAGTACCTAAGTACCCGCAACTCCATGGTGAAGGCAATGTCACTCCATCACCAACCTCTTTGCATTGCAAGCACTTGCGTACCTACAACACTCCGAAGAAGGCAACGGCGCGCGATGCTCGACTCCACACACCACACCACACCACACCACCGATGGCCAGCCAGCCAGCCAGCCCAGCTAAGGGCTAACCCACCAACCAACCACCAATGGCCTAGGCCAGCCGGATCCCACCTTCAAGTCCAAGCACAGCCAAGTGCAAGTACCGCCAAGTGTTCACCAACCAACCATCACACCAGGTCAGCCGGCCAGTACCCACCTTCAAGTGCCATTACCCTCGGGTGCAAGCCCAATCAAGTGTTAACCAACCAACCCGGCCAAGGCAGCCAACAGGCCGGCACCCTACAGCACCGACCCGCCATCACCACCTCAACCGTTGACCATGCAAGTGGCCTCGGACAACAGGTGACACCCGAAGTACATCCGAAGAACGTATATCAAGTGTTTGCTCACCAAGTCCTCAACCAACCCCAAGTACCCGGAGGTACCCAGAGTGTTGGATCCGCCAACCCGTCCCGGCACTCCAAGTCCTTGCGAACCCAAAGTGTTTGCCCGGTAGGGCCATTGTATCACAACGCTTGCGACCATGCAAGTGGCCTCGAACAAGGTGACAGGGGTATCTTCACCAAGTTCTCAACCAACCCCAAGTACCCGGAGGTACCCAGAGTGTTGGGTCCGCCAACCACTACCAGCACTCCAAGTCCTCGCGAACATAAAGTGTTTGCCCGGTAGGGCCATTAGACCACAACGCTTGCTAACCATGCAAGTGGTCTCGGACAACAGGTGACACCCGAAGTACATCCGGAGAGTGTACAACAAGTGTTTGTTCACCAAGTCCTCAACCAACCCCAAGTACCCGGAGGTACCCAGAGTGTTGGGTCCGCCAACCACTACCAGCACTCTAAGTCCTCGCGAACCCAAAGTGTTTGCCCGGTAGGGCCATTAGACCACAACGCTTGCTAACCATGCAAGTGGTCTCGGACAACAGGCGATACCCGAAGTACATCCGAAGAGTGTATATCAAGTGTTTGTTCACCAAGTCCTCAACCAACCCCAAGTACCCGGAGGTACCCAGAGTGTTGGATCCGCAAACCCGTCCCGGCACTCCAAGTCCTTGCGAACCCAAAGTGTTTGCCCGGTAGGGCCATTGTATCACAACGCTTGCTACCATGCAAGTGGCCTCGGACAACAGGTGACACCCGAAGTACATCCGGAGAGTGTACAACAAGTGTTTGTTCACCAAGTCCTCAACCAACCCCAAGTACCCGGAGGTACCCAGAGTGTTGGATCCGCCAACCCGTCCCGGCACTCCAAGTCCTTGCGAACCTAAAGTGTTTGCCCGGTAGGGCCATTGAATCACAACGCTTGCTAACCATGCAAGTGGTCTCGGACAACAGGTGACACCCGAAGTACATCCGGAGAGTGTATATCAAGTGTTTGTTCACCAAGTCCTCAACCAACCCCAAGTACCCGGAGGTACCCAGAGTGTTGGATCCGCCAACCCGTCCCGGCACTCTAAGTCCTTGCGAACCCAAAGTGTTTGCCCGGTTGGGCCATTAGATCACAACGCTTGCTAACCATGCAAGTGGTCTGGAGTATAGGTGATACTGAC
>NW_026525179.1:145000-148766 GCF_943734705.1 Anopheles coustani
CGTGACGGGTGTCACGGCGTAGTTAAATGTATGCGATACATTTCTCAAATATAAGCGCTCAGTCATCTGTACATCATGGTAGGTTCCCACGACGTGCAATATGCGTTCAACTTATCAATGTTCATGTGTCCTGCAGTTCACATTATGACGCGCAGTTAGCTGCGGTCTTCATCGATCCATGAGCCGAGTGATCCACTGCCGAGGGTGACTAACTTGCGTAAGCCGCCGCTGTGCGCGTATACCCGTTCCCCGTAGGGAGGAGCAAGCCGCCGCTTAGAGACGAAGCATAAAGTGTCCTCATTCCACATAGGGCAAGCTGGATGAATCCATTTTACCCAGGACGGCCGAAGCGGCGTGGACCAGGGGAGAACTGAACCTTATACTTCACACCACAGTAAGTCTACGTGTCCTCTTCCACATAGGGCAAGCTAGAACTAACTATCTTACCCAGGACTGCCGAAGCAGCGTGGACCAGGGGAGGAACACACTTTTCATGGAAACGTAAGGCATCCATGACTGCCATAACGTAAGCCGCCGCTGTGCGCGTATACCCGTTCCCCGTAGGGAGGAGCAAGCCGCCGCTTAGAGACGAAGCATAAAGTGTCCTCATTCCACATAGGGCAAGCTGGATGAATCCATTTTACCCAGGACGGCCGAAGCGGCGTGGACCAGGGGAGAACTGAACTTTATACTTCACACCACAGTAAGTCTACGTGTCCTCTTCCACATAGGGCAAGCTAGAACTAACTATCTTACCCAGGACTGCCGAAGCAGCGTGGACCAGGGGAGGAACACACTTTTCATAGAAACGTAAGGCATCCATGACTGCCATAGTGCGTAAGCCGCCGCTGTGCGCGTAAACCCGTTCCCCGTAGGGAGGAGTCAAGCCGCCGCTTAGAGACGAAGTATGAAGTGTCCTCTTCCACATAGGGCAAGCTAGAATGAACTATCTTACCCAGGACCGCCGAAGCAGCGTGGACCAGGGGAGAACTGAACTTTATACTTCACACCACAGTATTGAGTAATGTGCCCTCTTCCACATAGGGCAAGCTGGAATGTTCCATTTTACCCAGGACGGCCGAAGCGGCGTGGACCAGTGGAGGACTACACAATCATGAGGTTTGATATCGACTTGTGTGTTTCAATAGGATACCGATGGTATGGTTTGAACCGATTTGATTTAGCCATTCTGAAGTCATCACTTGGTTGAAGCGCTGAACTAGGGAGGCATCGTTTACATATATATTGGTTTTCGCATGCTCTACTAGGTTAATGTCATGAGGTTGGCTATCGAGCATGCCCAAGTGATGACTTGATTGTGTGCTTGCTTGAATTCTTCACATTTCATACCATCGGTTAGTTGTCGAATCATTCCTCGATCATAACCTTCGTTCTTGGTTCATGTATGCTCTCTTCCACATAGGGCAAGCTAGAATTAACTATCTTACCCAGGACCGCCGAAGCAGCGTGGACCAGGGGAGAACTATACTTTGTCTTGTATGCCCTCTTCCACATAGGGCAAGCTAGAACTAACTATCTTACCCAGGACCGCCGAAGCAGCGTGGACCAGTGGAGGACTATACTTTGTTCATAACACCACAGTATTGAGTAATGTGCCCTCTTCCACATAGGGCAAGCTAGAATGAACTATCTTACCCAGGACCGCCGGAGCAGTGTGGACCAGTGGAGGACTACACAATCATGAGGTTTGATATCGACTTGTGTGTTTCAATAGGGTACCGATGGTATGTTTTGAACCGATTTGATTTAGCCATTCTGAAGTCATCACTTGGTTGAAGCGCTGAACTAGGGAGGGGCATCGTTTACATATATATTGGTTTTCGCATGCTCTACTAGGTTAATGTCATAGGGTTGGCTATCGAGCATGCCCAAGTGATGACTTGATTGTGTGCTTGCTTGAATTCTTCACATTTCATACCATCGGTTAGTTGTCGAATCATTCCTCGATCATAACCTTCGTTCTTGGTTCATGTATGCTCTCTTCCACATAGGGCAAGCTAGAATTAACTATCTTACCCAGGACCGCCGAAGCAGCGTGGACCAGGGGAGAACTATACTTTGTCTTGTATGCCCTCTTCCACATAGGGCAAGCTAGAATGAACTATCTTACCCAGGACCGCCGGAGCAGCGTGGACCAGTGGAGGACTATACTTTGTTCATTACACCACAGTATTAAGTATGGTGTCCTCTTCCACATAGGGCAAGCTAGAATTAACTATCTTACCCAGGACCGCCGAAGCAGTGTGGACCAGGGGAGGACTATACTTTATACTTCACACACTAGCCAAATTGAAGTCATCACTTGGTTGAAGCACTGAACTAGGGCGAGTCTATCGTTTACTTTGCATTGGGATAATACGCTGCATGCTCTCTTAGGTTAATGTCATGTGATTGGCTATAGAGCATGCCCAAGTGATGACTTTGTTTCAAGCTCAACAGGTAGGGTATTGAGTCCTCTTCCACATAGGGCAAGCTAGAATTAACTATCTTACCCAGGACCGCCGGAGCAGCGTGGACCAGGGGAGAACTATACTTTGTCTTGTATGCCCTCTTCCACATAGGGCAAGCTAGAACTAACTATCTTACCCAGGACTGCAAAGCAGCGTGGACCAGTGGAGGACTATACTTTGTTCATTACACCACAGTATTAAGTATGGTGTCCTCTTCCACATAGGGCAAGCTAGAACTAACTATCTTACCCAGGACCGCCGAAGCAGTGTGGACCAGGGGAGGACTATACTTTATACTTCACACACTAGCCATACTGAAGTCATCACTTGGTTGAAGCACTGAACTAGGGCGAGTCTATCGTTTACTTTGCATTGGGATAATACGCTGCATGCTCTCTTAGGTTAATGTCATGTGATTGGCTATAGAGCATGCCCAAGTGATGACTTTGTTTCAAGCTCAACAGGTAGGGTATTGAGTCCTCTTCCACATAGGGCAAGCTAGAATTAACTATCTTACCCAGGACCGCCGGAGCAGCGTGGACCAGGGGAGAACTATACTTTGTCTTGTATGCCCTCTTCCACATAGGGCAAGCTAGAACTAACTATCTTACCCAGGACTGCAAAGCAGCGTGGACCAGTGGAGGACTATACTTTGTTCATTACACCACAGTATTAAGTATGGTGTCCTCTTCCACATAGGGCAAGCTAGAACTAACTATCTTACCCAGGACCGCCGAAGCAGTGTGGACCAGGGGAGGACTATACTTTATACTTCACACACTAGCCATACTGAAGTCATCACTTGGTTGAAGCGCTGAACTACGGCGGGGTAATCGTTTACAGGTTATAATCATATAGCTGCATGCTCATTAGTAGATAATGGAATATTGTATGGCAATATGAGCATGCCCAAGTGATGACTTTGTTTCAAGCTCAACAGGTAGGGTATTGAGTCCTCTTCCACATAGGGCAAGCTAGAATGAACTATCTTACCCAGGACCGCCGGAGCAGCGTGGACCAGTGGAGGACTCTATACTTTATACTTCACACCACAGTATTGAGTACGACTTGCATAAAGCCCCTAATGAGAACCACGAGGGCTCTCTCAATGTAGAACCACGAGGGCTCTAGTACCGATTCTCTCGGTACGGCTTGGTCCGTGTTCCTTTATGCATGTACTCGCAGAAAGTCTCAACCCGGAGGTCTTGACTTTGATTGTCATAGTTGGACTACGACGGGGCATCCGACCATTGCTGATCGAACACCCCTGATTCACCATCTTTCGGGTAGGCGGT
>NW_026525180.1:0-12500 GCF_943734705.1 Anopheles coustani
CAAATGTTACCACACCAAGCAAGGCAAACTTATATGAAGCAAAGGACCCTGATGGGTCATATGGTATGGATCGAAAAATCGGCTAAGTCCCAAATTGGGGATGTCAGAACTACACTCAAATGTTACCACACCAAGCAAGGCAAACTTATATGAAGCAAAGGACCCTGATGGGTCATATGGTATTTTACGAAAAATCGGCTAAGTCCCAAAATGGGGATGTCAGAACTACACTCAAATGTTACCACACCAAGCAAGGCAAACTTATATGAAGGAAAGGACCCTGATGGGTCATATGGTATTTTACGAAAAATCGGCTAAGTCCCAAATTGGGGATGTCAGAACTACACTCAAATGTTACCACACCAAGCAAGGCAAACTTATATGAAGCAAAGGACCCTGATGGGTCATATGGTATTTTACGAAAAATCGGCTAAGTCCCAAAATGGGGATGTCAGAACTACACTCAAATGTTACCACACCAAGCAAGGCAAACTTATATGAAGGAAAGGACCCTGATGGGTCATATGGTATTTTACGAAAAATCGGCTAAGTCCCAAAATGGGGATGTCAGAACTACACTCAAATGTTACCACACCAAGCAAGGCAAACTTATATGAAGGAAAGGACCCTGATGGGTCATATGGTATTTTACGAAAAATCGGCTAAGTCCCAAAATGGGGATGTCAGAACTACACTCAAATGTTACCACACCAAGCAAGGCAAACTTATATGAAGGAAAGGACCCTGATGGGTCATATGGTATTTTACGAAAAATCGGCTAAGTCCCAAAATGGGGATGTCAGAACTACACTCAAATGTTACCACACCAAGCAAGGCAAACTTATATGAAGGAAAGGACCCTGATGGGTCATATGGTATTTTACGAAAAATCGGCTAAGTCCCAAAATGGGGATGTCAGAACTACACTCAAATGTTACCACACCAAGCAAGGCAAACTTATATGAAGGAAAGGACCCTGATGGGTCATATGGTATTTTACGAAAAATCGGCTAAGTCCCAAAATGGGGATGTCAGAACTACACTCAAATGTTACCACACCAAGCAAGGCAAACTTATATGAAGGAAAGGACCCTGATGGGTCATATGGTATGGATCGAAAAATCGGCTAAGTCCCAAAATGGGGATGTCAGAACTACACTCAAATGTTACCACACCAAGCAAGGCAAACTTATATGAAGCAAAGGACCCTGATGGGTCATATGGTATTTTACGAAAAATCGGCTAAGTCCCAAAATGGGGATGTCAGAACTACACTCAAATGTTACCACACCAAGCAAGGCAAACTTATATGAAGGAAAGGACCCTGATGGGTCATATGGTATTTTACGAAAAATCGGCTAAGTCCCAAAATGGGGATGTCAGAACTACACTCAAATGTTACCACACCAAGCAAGGCAAACTTATATGAAGGAAAGGACCCTGATGGGTCATATGGTATTTTACGAAAAATCGGCTAAGTCCCAAAATGGGGATGTCAGAACTACACTCAAATGTTACCACACCAAGCAAGGCAAACTTATATGAAGGAAAGGACCCTGATGGGTCATATGGTATTTTACGAAAAATCGGCTAAGTCCCAAAATGGGGATGTCAGAACTACACTCAAATGTTACCACACCAAGCAAGGCAAACTTATATGAAGGAAAGGACCCTGATGGGTCATATGGTATTTTACGAAAAATCGGCTAAGTCCCAAAATGGGGATGTCAGAACTACACTCAAATGTTACCACACCAAGCAAGGCAAACTTATATGAAGGAAAGGACCCTGATGGGTCATATGGTATTTTACGAAAAATCGGCTAAGTCCCAAAATGGGGATGTCAGAACTACACTCAAATGTTACCACACCAAGCAAGGCAAACTTATATGAAGGAAAGGACCCTGATGGGTCATATGGTATGGATCGAAAAATCGGCTAAGTCCCAAAATGGGGATGTCAGAACTACACTCAAATGTTACCACACCAAGCAAGGCAAACTTATATGAAGCAAAGGACCCTGATGGGTCATATGGTATTTTACGAAAAATCGGCTAAGTCCCAAAATGGGGATGTCAGAACTACACTCAAATGTTACCACACCAAGCAAGGCAAACTTATATGAAGGAAAGGACCCTGATGGGTCATATGGTATTTTACGAAAAATCGGCTAAGTCCCAAAATGGGGATGTCAGAACTACACTCAAATGTTACCACACCAAGCAAGGCAAACTTATATGAAGGAAAGGACCCTGATGGGTCATATGGTATTTTACGAAAAATCGGCTAAGTCCCAAAATGGGGATGTCAGAACTACACTCAAATGTTACCACACCAAGCAAGGCAAACTTATATGAAGCAAAGGACCCTGATGGGTCATATGGTATTGATTGAAAAATCGGCTAAGTCCCAAAATGGGGATGTCAGAACTACACTCCAATGTTACCACACCAAGCAAGGCAAACTTATATGAAGGAAAGGACCCATATGGGTCATATGGTATTTTACGAAAAATCGGCTAAGTCCCAAAATGATGATGTCAGAACTACACTCAAATGTTACCACACCAAGCAAGGCAAACTTATATGAAGGAAAGGACCCATATGGGTCATATGGTATTTTACGAAAAATCGGCTAAGTCCCAAAATTGGGATGTCTGAACTACACTAAAAAGTTACCACATCAAGCAAGGCAAAGTACCTAGGTGAACCCTAGCAAGAAACACGGACCAAGTCAGATGGCCTAAGTCAAGAGAACAAGTGACCTAGGCCAAGTTGTATGACGGTGAGGACCCTGAAAAATCTGGTTAGTGTAGTTTAGACAGGGGAGGTTTTTGGGTCGGCTGAACCTCCTTATTTTGGGTTTTGACCTCCTCAAGAAGCTACACCTAGGCAAACTGCCTAGGGTGAAAGTGCGAAGACCAATCGAATAGTAAGACAAGTTTTGACCGATCGCCCTAGGCAAGCTTGTATGAAGAAAGGGACCCTATGGGTCATATGGAAATACATGAAAAATCGGCTAAGTCCCAAAATTGGGATGTCTGAACTACACTAAAAAGTTACCACATCAAGCAAGGCAAAGTACCTAGGTGAACCCTAGCAAGAAACACGGACCAAGTCAGATGGCCTAAGTCAAGAGAACAAGTGACCTAGGCAAAGTTGTATGACGGTGAGGACCCTGAAAAATCTGGTTAGTGTAGTTTAGACAGGGGAGGTTTTTGGGTCGGCTGAACCTCCTTATTTTGGGTTTTGACCTCCTCAAGAAGCTACACCTAGGCAAACTGCCTAGGGTGAAAGTGCGAAGACCAATCGAATAGTAAGACAAGTTTTGACCGATCGCCCTAGGCAAGCTTGTATGAAGAAAGGGACCCTATGGGTCATATGGAAATACATGAAAAATCGGCTAAGTCCCAAAATTGGGATGTCTGAACTACACTAAAAAGTTACCACATCAAGCAAGGCAAAGTACCTAGGTGAACCCTAGGAAGAAACACGGACCAAGTCGGATGGCCTAAGTCAAGAGTACAAGTGACCTAGGCAAAGTTGTATGGCGCTGAGGACCCTGAAAAATCGGGTTAGTGTAGTTCAGACAGGGGAGGTTTCAGGGTCGGCTGGACCTCCTTATTTCGGGTTTTGGCCTCCTCAAGAAGACAGACCTAGGCGAACTGCCTAGGGTGAAAGTGCGAAGACCAATCGAATAGTAAGACAAGTTTTGACCGATCGCCCTAGGCAAGCTTGTATGAAGAAAGGGACCCTATGGGTCATATGGAAATATACGAAAAATCGGCTAAGTCCCAAAATTGGGATGTCAGAACTACACTAAAAAGTTACCACATCAAGCAAGGCAAAGTACCTAGGTGAACCCTAGGAAGAAACACGGACCAAGTCAGATGGCCTAGGTCAAGAGTATAAGTGACCTAGGCAAAGTTGTATGGCGCTGAGGACCCTGAAAAATCGGGTTAGTGTAGTTAAGACAGGGGAGGTTTCAGGGTCGGCTGGACCTCCTTATTTCGGGTTTTGGCCTCCTCAAGAAGACAGACCTAGGCGAATTGCCTAGGGTGAAAGTGCGAAGACCAATCGAATAGTAAGACAAGTTTTGACCGATCGCCCTAGGCAAGCTTGTATGAAGAAAGGGACCCTATGGGTCATATGGAAATACATGAAAAATCGGCTAAGTCCCAAAATTGGGATGTCTGAACTACACTAAAAAGTTACCACAGCAAGCAAGGCAAAGTACCTAGGTGAACCCTAGGAAGAAACACGGACCAAGTCAGATGGCCTAAGTCAAGAGTACAAGTGACCTAGGCAAAGTTGTATGGCGCTGAGGACCCTGAAAAATCGGGTTAGTGTAGTTCAGACAGGGGAGGTTTCTGGGTCGGCTGAACCTCCTTATTTCGGGTTTTGGCCTCCTCAAGAAGACAGACCTAGGCAAACTGCCTAGGGTGAAAGTGCGAAGACCAATCGAATAGTAAGACAAGTTTTGACCGATCGCCCTAGGCAAGCTTGTATGAAGAAAGGGACCCTATGGGTCATATGGAAATACATGAAAAATCGGCTAAGTCCCAAAATTGGGATGTCTGAACTACACTAAAAAGTTACCACATCAAGCAAGGCAAAGTACCTAGGTGAACCCTAGGAAGAAACACGGACCAAGTCGGATGGCCTAAGTCAAGAGTACAAGTGACCTAGGCAAAGTTGTATGGCGCTGAGGACCCTGAAAAATCGGGTTAGTGTAGTTCAGACAGGGGAGGTTTCAGGGTCGGCTGGACCTCCTTATTTCGGGTTTTGGCCTCCTCAAGAAGACAGACCTAGGCGAATTGCCTAGGGTGAAAGTGCGAAGACCAATCGAATAGTAAGACAAGTTTTGACCGATCGCCCTAGGCAAGCTTGTATGAAGAAAGGGACCCTATGGGTCATATGGAAATATACGAAAAATCGGCTAAGTCCCAAAATTGGGATGTCAGAACTACACTAAAAAGTTACCACATCAAGCAAGGCAAAGTACCTAGGTGAACCCTAGGAAGAAACACGGACCAAGTCAGATGGCCTAGGTCAAGAGTATAAGTGACCTAGGCAAAGTTGTATGGCGCTGAGGACCCTGAAAAATCGGGTTAGTGTAGTTAAGACAGGGGAGGTTTCAGGGTCGGCTGGACCTCCTTATTTCGGGTTTTGGCCTCCTCAAGAAGACAGACCTAGGCGAATTGCCTAGGGTGAAAGTGCGAAGACCAATCGAATAGTAAGACAAGTTTTGACCGATCGCCCTAGGCAAGCTTGTATGAAGAAAGGGACCCTATGGGTCATATGGAAATATACGAAAAATCGGCTAAGTCCCAAAATTGGGATGTCAGAACTACACTTTAAAGTTACCACATTAGCAAGGCAGACTTGTATGAAGAACGGGACCCTGGTGAAAGTAGCAAATATCCCAAACCGAACATGAATATTATACACACAAGAGTACGAACATAAAGGAACACGGACCAAGCGTACCGAGAGAATCGGTACTATAGAACCCTCGTGGTTCTACACAAAGACTTTATGTTAGGGGTTCAAGCCCCATAGTACTCAAACGGTGACAGTAGCAAATATCCCAAAACAAACGTGAATCTTATTCACAAGAGTACGAACATAAAGGAACACGGACCAAGCGTACCGAGAGAATCGGTACTATAGAGCCCTCGTGGTTCTACACAAAGACTTTATGTTCGGGGTTCACACCCCAAATCGAACGTGGAATTTACTTTCTGATGGTCATGCGGTCGTCCAAAGGGGTCTAGTATCCTGGGATGACAAGCATCACGGGCACAGCTCGTATCAAAACAGTCGAAGAGGCCCGCGAAAGCTTGCTTTCCATGGCTATGCGATGCACAAATTGAGTTTACTCACCGTAGTATAAAACGAACGAACCGAACCTATCCGAGTAGGGATAATGGGCGCAGTAACATACTTCTGTGACCCAGCGAGAGTTGAACGAGGTGACATGAACTGTCAGTGGCTTATATCAGATGGGATACATACATGAGATTGCTTTCAAATCTACACTCGAAAACCTAACCAAGTAAAAGCGAACGTGGGGAGGATTCGAAACCGGTAACGAAATCTTAAGCTGGAAAGAGTCATCACTATGGATACATATTATGCGAAACCAATCAAGTGCTCAGTACTGATCCAAAACCTAAGAGCACTAGTGAACACCTTATTCTCACCCTAGTTCACATCCAAGTGATCGACCACGTGTGTGAAGCAAAGACCAATCGAATTCCTCAATGAACCGAACACTATGAACAAATGGCCAAAAACGTTATAACTATCCAAACATCCTACTATCTAACGAAAGTCATCACGATGGAACCATACCATGATCTTTAACCTATAGCGCTCACCATATTCCTATCCAGAGTGCAAGTGAACAGATTGCTCACCCCTACCAGTTCACATCCACGTGATCGACTAACATACCGAGGTTACCACAAGTCAGAGTTATACGTTTACAAGCGCAAGACCAATCGAAAACCCCGAAAGCAATCTCGACCCAAAATGTATTATCCGTGAGTGTAGTCGAGTCTCGTACTCGTCATCTGTAATCGTCGGATAGAATATCCAGTACACGGTTGTCTTTCCAAATGAAATCTACATACAGAACTCGCTCTTGGCAAATGGGTGGCAATGGCGCAATCAGGAGCGAGTTCCCGTCCGGGTGCCAAGTGATTGGCAAATGTCTGGGGGAAAGCAACCATATGTTGATTTGTCTGTTAGTGTACTGGGTGTTTGAGGTATGTAGTATCCACGCTTGGTTGGGTGTGTCAGAGGACCATGGATGCGTTCACAACCCCAATTGGGGTACATCGGGAATGATTTTGTGGAACCGATGTGCCCGGCACACACTAAGTTTTGTTGCAAGTTAATAGTGTGCCATGTCCGGGGGGGTTGTGATTAAACTCTGGTGAATTGCGTACTGTGGTGATTGGGGTATGAAAGCCCCGCAGTTGCAATGATCGGACGCGCCTAGCGTGTCCTTTAGTTGATGGTAGGGAAATGAAGGCCCTTGTCAGCTCACCTAAGTATTCATGGAAGTTTGGCATAAGGTCGCTGTGGTAGGGGTATGAAGGCCCCGTCAGCGCATGCACAATCGGGCGCACGAGCGCTTAGCGGAGTCGAATGCCGCTCAAGTGCCTGTCCGGTGCATCGGGTGTGTGTGATACGAGGGCAATGAGGTTCGCACGGGGGCTCGCCTCCCGTGTGCTACCGGACTTGACAACATATAGAACGTGGTGTTTGCTCCTCCGGGTGCAATGGGACAATGAACATTCGAACGCAAAGTCGGAATTCTGGTTGATCCTACCAGTAATATACGCTCGTCTCAAAGGTTAAGCCATGCATGTCTAAGTACAAACAGATTTAATGTGAAACCGCATAAGGCTCAGTATAACAGCTATAATTTACGAGATCATCAACCTAGTTACTTGGATAACTGTGGAAAATCTAGAGCTAATACATGCAACATGCCAGGACCCTCGCGGGAACTGGTGCACTTATTAGTCAAACCAATCGCGGGTTCTCCGTGTCATTGAGTTGAAGTCTGGATAATGATGCTGATCGTATGGTCTCGCACCGACGACAGATCTCGCAAATATCTGCCCTATCAACTATGGATGGTAGTATAGAGGACTACCATGGTTGCAACGGGTAACGGGGAATCAGGGTTCGATTCCGGAGAGGGAGCCTGAGAAATGGCTACCACATCCAAGGAAGGCAGCAGGCGCGTAAATTACCCAATCCCGGGACGGGGAGGTAGTGACGAGAAATAACAATATGAAACTCTTTAATGATGTTTCATAATTGGAATGAGTAGAGCATAAATCCTTCTACGAGGATCAAGTGGAGGGCAAGTCTGGTGCCAGCAGCCGCGGTAATTCCAGCTCCACTAGCGTATATTAAAATTGTTGCGGTTAAAACGTTCGAAGTTGATACTTGTCCAACACAGTCCGGCTCCGCCGACCCGGTCAACCCGTGGTCGGTGGGCCAAGTCGGAATCTGGTTGCGACTCAATGGTGTGGTAGGGCACCAAGTCTGTGTCATGGTGTGCCCTTCAACGGGTGCAAGTGTAACATAGAGCTCGACCGCTCACGTTTACCTTGAACAAATTAGAGTGCTTAAAGCAGGGTGCCCAAACGCCCTAGAATAATCTTGCATGGAATAATGGAATACGACCTTGGTCTAATCTTTCATTGGTTTGTACTCAGACCGGAGGTAATGATTAACAGAAGTAGTTGGGGACACTAGTATTACGGCGCGAGAGGTGAAATTCGTAGACCGTCGTAAGACTAACTAAAGCGAAGGCATTTGTCAAGGATGCTTTCTTTAATCAAGAACGAAAGTTAGAGGATCGAAGGCGATTAGATACCGCCCTAGTTCTAACCGTAAACGATGCCAACTAGCAATTGGGAGACGCTACAACCAGGTGCTCTCAGTAGCTTCCGGGAAACCAAAGTCAGGTTCCGGGGGAAGTATGGTTGCAAAGTTGAAACTTAAAGGAATTGACGGAAGGGCACCACAATGAAATGGAGCTTGCGGTTCAATTTGACTCAACACGGGAAAACTTACCAGGTCCGAACTTATGGAGGTGAGACAGATTAATAGCTCTTTCTCAAATTTAAGGGTAGTGGTGCATGGCCGTTCTTAGTTCGTGGATTGATTTGTCTGGTTAATTCCGATAACGAACGTGACTCACATATGCTAACTAGAACGCAGTCAGCGTTAATGCGTCGATGCCGATTGGAACGGGTTAGGACCTTTCGGTGGAGTATGACCTGACACCTTCGCTGTTCGTGTGCGCAAGTGCACTTACGGTACGCTGCTTAGCAGGACAATTTGTGTTTAGCAAAATGAGATCGAGCGATAACAGGTCCGTGATGCCCTTAGATGTTCTGGGCTACACGCGTGCTACAATGTGGGTAGCAGCGTGTCTCCTATTCCGAGAGGAACGGGAAATCACTCAAATACTCACTTAGTAGGGATTATGGATTGCAATGGTCCATATGAACTCGGAACTTCTAGTAAGTGCTGGTCATCAGCCAGCGTTGAATACGTCCCTGCCCTTTGTACACACCGCCCGTCGCTACTACCGATGGATTATTTAGTGAGGTCTTTGGAGATGATCGTTCGCTGGATCCTCGTGAACCGCGTCTGCTTTATCGAAGTTGACCGAACTTGATGATTTAGAGGAAGTAAAAGTCGTAACAAGGTTTCCGTAGGTGAACCTGCGGAAGGATCATTAGTGGCCAAGTGATCCTTCCAGAAGTCCGAACCTGCGGGTTGAGACTTCGGCACAAGTTGCCATATGATAATTGACGAAACACTATAGAAGTCCGAACCTGCGGGTTGAGACTTCGGCACAAGTTGCCATATGATAATTGACGAAACACTATAGAAGTCCGAACCTGCGGGTTGAGACTCAGGCACAAGTTGCCATATGAAAGTTGACGAAACACTAACAAGTCCGAACCTGCGGGTTGAGACTTAGGCACACGTTGCCTTATACATGACTTCGAACAAATACACAAGTCCGAACCTGCGGGTTGAGACTTAGGCACAAGTTGCCTTATACATGACTTCGAACAAATACACAAGTCCGAACCTGCGGGTTGAGACTTAGGCACAAGTTGCCATATGAAACTTGACGAAACACTAACAAGTCCGAACCTGCGGGTTGAGACTTAGGCACACGTTGCCTTATACATGACTTCGAACAAATACACAAGTCCGAACCCGCAGGTTCGGACTTAGGCACAAGTTGCCTTATACATACATTGGCCAAATAAACAGAAGTCCGAACCTGCGGGTTGAGACTTAGGCACAAGTTGCCATATTATATTCGATCAAACACTAAGTAGTCCGAACCTGCGGGTTGAGACTCAAGACCGTAACAAGATGTCACTATACAAGTCCGAACCTAAGGGTTGAGACTTAATGCGATCTAGATACCAAGTTGACATTAAATACCTGTTGAGCAAAACCAAAGATTCCCTGTTCTCGAATGATTACACTATATAACAGGGAATCATGAAGAAATCAAGCAAGCGTGAAACAAAGTCATCACTTGGGCATGCTCGATAGCCAACCACATGACCTTAACCTAAGAGAGCATGCAAACCACATGATACCTATAAACGATTAACCCGCCCTAGTTCAATCGTTCACCAAGTGATGACTTCAGTATGGCTAAGAGAAAAACTTTTAAATGGGAAAAACTCTAAGTCCGAACCTCCGGGTTGAGACTTCCGCGTCGGAGGTGGGCGCACCTCCTATCCGAAAGATGATGAATCAGGGGTGTTCGGTCAGCAATGGTCGGATGCCCCGTCGTAGTCCAACTATGACAATCAAAGTCAAGACCTCCGGGTTGAGACTTTCCGCGAGTACAAGCATAAAGGAACACGGACCAAGCCGTACCGAGAGAATCGGTACTAGAGCCCTCGTGGTTCTACATTGAGAGAGCCCTCGTGGTTCTCATTAGGGGCTTTATGCAAGTCGTACTCAATACTGTGGTGTGAAGTATAAAGTATAGTCCTCGCCTGGTCCACGCTGCTTCGGCGGTCCTGGGTAAGATAGTTAATTCTAGCTTGCCCTATAGTGGAATGAGGACACTTAATGCTTCGTCTTTTAGCGGCGGCTAGACTCCTCCTCACGGGGAACGAGTTGACGCGCACAGCGGCGGCTTACGCACTATGGCAATCATGGATGCCTGAAGATTCCGTGAAGTTCTCCCCTGGTCCACGCTGCCTCGGCAGTCCTGGGTAAAATGGAATATTTCCAGCTTGCCCTATAGTGGAAGAGGACTATCCAACAATACAAAGTCAAGACCTCCGGGTTGAGACTTTCCGCGTCGGTGGTGTCGCGCACCGCCTATCCGAAAGATGGTGTAACAGGGGTGTTCGATCAGCAATGGTCGGATGCCCCGTCATAGTCCAACTATGACAACCAAAGTCAAGACCTCCGGGTTGAGACTTTCCGCGTCCGGAGGTACGCGTACCGCCTACCCGAAAGATGGTGTGCTTCTGGGGTATTCGATGAGTCGGATACCCCGTCGTAGTCCAACTATGACAATACAAAGTCAAGACCTCCGGGTTGAGACTTCCGCGTCGGAGGTGCGCGCACCGCCTACCCGAAAGATGATGAATCAGGGGTGTTCGATCAGCAATGGTCGGATGCCCCGTCGTAGTCCAACTATGACAATCAAAGTCAAGACCTCCGGGTTGAGACTTCCGCGTCCGGAGGTACGCGTACCGCCTACCCGAAAGATGGTGAATCAGGGGTGTTCGATCAGCAATGGTCGGATGCCCCGTCGTAGTCCAACTATGACAATCAAAGTCAAGAC
This sequence comes from Anopheles coustani, assembly GCF_943734705.1. Lineage (NCBI taxonomy): Eukaryota > Metazoa > Arthropoda > Insecta > Diptera > Culicidae > Anopheles > Anopheles coustani. The sequence continues at coordinate 11,374 of NW_026525180.1, forward strand.
CTCCGGGTTGAGACTTTCTAAGAGTACAAGCATAAAGGAACACGGACCAAGCCGTACCGAGAGAATCGGTACTAGAGCCCTCGTGGTTCTACATTGAGAGAGCCCTCGTGGTTCTCATTAGGGGCTTTATGCAAGTCGTACTCAATACTGTGGTGTGAAGTATAAAGTATAGAGTCCTCCACTGGTCCACGCTGCTCCGGCGGTCCTGGGTAAGATAGTTCATTCTAGCTTGCCCTATGTGGAAGAGGACTCAATACCCTACCTGTTGAGCTTGAAACAAAGTCATCACTTGGGCATGCTCATATTGCCATACACAATTACATTATATTCGAATGAGCATGCAAGCGACCCTATATAGACCGAACCAAAACGATAGATACCGCCGTAGTTCACCCCCACCAAGTGATGACTTCAGTATGGCTAGTGTGTGAAGTATAAAGTATAGTCCTCCCCTGGTCCACACTGCTTCGGCGGTCCTGGGTAAGATAGTTAGTTCTAGCTTGCCCTATGTGGAAGAGGACACAATACTTAATACTTAGAGTACAAGCATAAAGGAACACGGACCAAGCCGTACCGAGAGAATCGGTACTAGAGCCCTCGCGGTTCTACATTGTGAGCCCTCGTGGTTCAAACTAGATACTTTATGCAAGGCGTACTCAAAACTGTGGTGTGAAGTATAAAGTATAGTCCTCATCTGGTCCACGCTGCTTCGGCGGTCCTGGGTAAGATAGTTAATTCTAGCTTGCCCTATGTGGAAGAGGACACAATACTTAATACTGTGGTGTAATGGACAAGGTATAGTCCTCCACTGGTCCACGCTGCTCCGGCGGTCCTGGGTAAGATAGTTCATTCTAGCTTGCCCTATGTGGAAGAGGACTCAATACCCTACCTGTTGAGCTTGAAACAAAGTCATCACTTGGGCATGCTCATATTGCCATACAATATTCCATTATCTACTAATGAGCATGCAGCTATATGATTATAACCTGTAAACGATTACCCCGCCGTAGTTCAGCGCTTCAACCAAGTGAAGACTTCAGTATGGCTAGTGTGTGAAGTATAAAGTATAGTCCTCCCCTGGTCCACACTGCTTCGGCGGTCCTGGGTAAGATAGTTAGTTCTAGCTT
>NW_026525180.1:20000-45000 GCF_943734705.1 Anopheles coustani
TTGTGGTCTAATGGCCCTACCGGGCAAACACTTTGGGTTCGCGAGGACTTGGAGTGCTGGTAGTGGTTGGCGGACCCAACACTCTGGGTACCTCCGGGTACTTGGGGTTGGTTGAGAACTTGGTGAAGATACCCCTGTCACCTTGTTCGAGGCCACTTGCATGGTCGCAAGCGTTGTGATACAATGGCCCTACCGGGCAAACACTTTGGGTTCGCAAGGACTTGGAGTGCCGGGACGGGTTGGCGGATCCAACACTCTGGGTACCTCCGGGTACTTGGGGTTGGTTGAGGACTTGGTGAGCAAACACTTGATATACGTTCTTCGGATGTACTTCGGGTGTCACCTGTTGTCCGAGGCCACTTGCATGGTCAACGGTTGAGGTGGTGATGGCGGGTCGGTGCTGTAGGGTGCCGGCCTGTTGGCTGCCTTGGCCGGGTTGGTTGGTTAACACTTGATTGGGCTTGCACCCGAGGGTAATGGCACTTGAAGGTGGGTACTGGCCGGCTGACCTGGTGTGATGGTTGGTTGGTGAACACTTGGCGGTACTTGCACTTGGCTGTGCTTGAACTTGAAGGTGGGATCCGGCTGGCCTAGGCCATTGGTGGTTGGTTGGTGGGTTAGCCCTTAGCTGGGCTGGCTGGCTGGCTGGCCATCGGTGGTGTGGTGTGGTGTGGTGTGTGGAGTCGAGCGTCGCGCGCCGTTGCCTTCTTCGGAGTGTTGTTGGTACGTAAGTGCTTGCAGTGCAAAGAGGTTGGTGATGGAGTGACATTGCCTTCACCATGGAGTTGCGGGTACTTAGGTACTTGCAAGGAGATGGTGGTATGGTGGTGTTGCGTGTGTGGTGTTCGATTAGAAAGATATAATTTCTAAGTCCGGATTAGTGCTGTCAGTGGGGCCGCCGCTAACAGGTCCTGCACGGCCACCGTGGGGCTTGACTTGGCGCTATTCCGGACTTGGGGCGATCACGATGTCCCCGTGCGGGACTTAGAAGATGGAAGAACACAAGTACCCTTATCCCATGACTTGTGAGCGATTGGCATACGTTACCACATGAAGAGAAAAATTGGCTAAGTCCCGGATCCATATTATTTGAACAGAAAAATCGGCTAAGTCCCGGATCCATATTTATGAAGGGAAAAATCGGCTAAGTCCCGGATCCATATTATATGAAGAGAAAAATCGGCTAAGTCCCGGATCCATATTATATGAAGAGAAAAATCGGCTAAGTCCAGGATCCATATATAATAACCTAATAATCGGATAAGTCCAGGATCCATATTATATGAAGAGAAAAATCGGCTAAGTCCAGGATCCATATATAATAACCTTATAATCGGCTAAGTCCAGGATCCATATTATATGATGAGAAAAATCGGCTAAGTCCGAGATTGGGTCTGTCAGAAATACACTATCAAGTTACCACACAATCAAGCAAGATGGCCATATGATGGATCCATATGATATGAAGAGAAAAATCGGCTAAGTCCGAGATTGGGTCGGTCGGAAATACACTATCAAGTTACCACACAAGCAAGCAAGATGGCCTAGTGATGGATCCATATAATATGAAGAGAAAAATCGGCTAAGTCCCAGATTGGGTCTGTCTGAAATACACTTCCAAGTTACCACACAAGCAAGCAAGATGGCCTAGTGATGGATCCATATGATATGAAGAGAAAAATCGGCTAAGTCCGAGATTGGGTCTGTCAGAAATACACTATCAAGTTACCACACAAGCAAGCAAGATGGCCTAAGGATGGATCCATATGATATGAAGAGAAAAATCGGCTAAGTCCGAGATTGGGTCTGTCAGAAATACACTTCCAAGTTACCACACAAGCAAGCAAGATGGCCTAGTGATGGATCCATATAATATGAAGAGAAAAATCGGCTAAGTCCCAGATTGGGTCTGTCAGAAATACACTTCCAAGTTACCACACAAGCAAGCAAGATGGCCTAGTGAAGGATCCATATGACATGAAGAGAAAAATTGGCTAAGTCCAAGATTGGGTCTGTCAGACATACACTTTCAAGTTACCACACAAGCAAGCAAGATGGCCTAGTGATGGATTCATATAATATGAAGAGAAAAATCGGCTAAGTCCCAGATTGGGTCTGTCAGAAATACACTTCCAAGTTACCACACAAGCAAGCAAGATGGCCTAGTGATGGATCCATATGATATGAAGAGAAAAATCGGCTAAGTCCAAGATTGGGTCTGTCAGACATACACTTTCAAGTTACCACACAAGCAAGCAAGATGGCCTAGTGATGGATTCATATAATATGAAGAGAAAAATCGGCTAAGTCCCAGATTGGGTCTGTCGGAAATACACTATCAAGTTACCACATGAGCAAGCAAGTTACCACATGAAGAGAAAGCCGGCAAAGTCCGGGAATGTTACCACATGAACTGTAAAATGGGCAAAAACCTACCTTCACAGGGAACGTGAATAACTAAGGCTGTAGACATCGGATCGACAAGCCAAAGACTGATATGGAAAGGAAATGAGTAGTACTAGCTTTCCTGAGAGTTGCAGAGCTTAGACTGCATATGAACGGAAGTTATTAAGCGTCAAAGTCAGAAAAGTTGCCCGATGGAACACAAGTTCCAACTTAGAGCATGAATACCGCCTAGACGGTAAGAGGTACGGCCAGGCTGAGGAATAAGAAAATGTTGGCCAACATGTTCCCTAACTATCCCCCGAAGACCGCAAAGCAATCCAACATCAACCAAGAAAGTTATAGCCCGATCAAGGAAACACCTACTTTGCACCGATATTGCACCAAATATATGTACCAAGCACCTTCGGTTGCATACCTGCAGGGGCTTACCATAGTAGGCCATGGAAGACCGATATACCGAACATAATCACTTTCTATCTCCTCGGGTGTTGGAGATAGCGCTTTGCGGTACAAGAACGAAAGTTAGACTATATCTTGGTGCATCTTTTTGCCCAAGATCACAAGACCCTATCTACCAAGGCAAGAAAGTTGTGTGGGGACAAAATGTCCAAAAGTGCCCAAAGTGGCACACTTGAACCATATATTCGAGAAAAACACAAGTGTGGGCCCGAGCTAGCAAGTTGAAATGTTCTGACCGTCAGTAGCCCTAGTTGAGGTGCACTTATCATTATATGAGGCCAACGTGCCAGCTAGTCTCTAAAGGGGCGATATGGGTGTTCCAAGGTTTGTACCCAATTGAGGAAAAAACAGGGTAAGGTACGGTGTACCGCGAATAACTCGGGCTATAGATGTCCGATCGATGAGTTTGGCATATGTATGGAAAGGTCCCGACGAGACCTAACTACCCTGAAAGTATGAAGGCAAAGACTTGAATGACCGGGAAGTTATTAAGTGCACAAGTGGTAAAGTTGCACCAAAGTCCATGTTACCCGAAGTGGTACATGAACACCCAATATTCGACCAAAACACAAGTTTAGAGACGAGCTAGCGAGCTACATTGTTCAGACCGTCAGTAGCCCGCATCAAGACACGCATTTCATTATATTGAGCCTAGCCGCTAGCTCGACTCGAAGTCGGTCATATGGTTGGTTGATGGTTTGGACCGACCACGTGGTGTACCAAGGTGATGTACCTTTCATGAATTAAAACTCTAACTGTATGGCACTGAGCGACAAGCTAAGGTGTGATTTGGAATAGTCTTGAGTGGGACTATTTAGGAAAAATGCGAACAAAAAATCACAAAGTCCTTGGGCGAAGCTATTAGCGAAACATAGAGCAAATTGGTACCAAAAACTATGTAAATGGGACTTGAGTCAAAAATAACCGCAAGTTGGAGAAGAGATAGCAAGCTTGCGTAGAACAATTATATTTGGTGCATGGTATCACCAACAAAAAAGTATATGGGGCCAAGGTGCTGGCTGGCCTCCAAAGTGGAGATATGGGCGATCCAAAGTTTGTACCCAAGTACGAACAAGTATGGAAAAAACAGGGTAAGGTACCAAGTACCATTAATAACTTCGGCTGTAGATGGCCGAGCGAGGCAATCGGCTCACCGTTGGAAAGGTCTTGGGGAGACCTATCTACCCTGAAAGTTTCATGAGGCTGAGTTGAAAGACCACGGAGATATTAGGTGATGATGGTCCAATTCGGGGACCAAGTCGCAGGAAATGGCGCTTGACCAAAATCACCCTTGGAAGGTGAATACCGGCTTACCGGTAAGAGATAGCGACTTGGCGTAGAATATTCATAAGTTGGGCGTGTAGAGACGCAACTTTTATTATATGGGGCCAACCCGGTCAGGGTGCTCCAAGTCGGTCGTTTGGTTGGTTTATGGTTTGGGCCGACCACGTGGTGTGCCAAGTTGAGGTACCTTTCATGAATTATAACTTGGTCAGTTTGCCACCGAGCGACAAGCTGCGGTGTGTTTTGGAATGGTCTTGAGTGGGACTATCAAGGAAAAATACCAATCGAAAATCAGCTTGTCCATGGCCGAAGCTATTAGTGAAACATATAGCAAAATGGGTCCAAAAACGAATGAAATGGGAATTGGACCAAGAATAACGGCAAGTTGGAGAAGGGATAGCAAGTTGGCGTAGAACAATTATATTTGGTGCATGGCATGACCAACAAAAAAGTATATGGGGCCAAGGTGCTAGCTGGCCTCCAAAGTGGAGATATGGGCGATCCAAAGTTTGTACCCAAGTACGAACAAGTATGGAAAAAACAGGGTAAGGTACCAAGTACCATTAATAACTTCGGCTGTAGATGGCCGAGCGAGGCAAACGGCTCACCGTTGGAAAGGTCTTGGGGAGACCTATCTACCCTGAAAGTTTTATGAGGCTGAGTTGAAAGACCACGGAGATATTAGGTGATGATGGTCCAATTCGGGGACCAAGTCGCAGGAAATGGCACTTGACCAAAATCACCCTTGGAAGGTGAATACCGGCTTACCGGTAAGAGATAGCGACTTGGCGTAGAATATTCATAAGTTGGGCGTGTAGAGACGCAACTTTCATTATATGGGGGCAACCCGGTCAGGGTGCTCCAAGTCGGTCGTTTGGTCGGTATATGGTTTGGGCCGACCACATGGTGTACCAAGTTGAGGTATCTTTCATGAATTATAACTCGGTCAGTTTGCCACCGAGCGACAAGTTGCGGTGTGTTTTGGAATGGTCTTGAGTGGGACTATCAAGCAAAAATACAAACAGAATATCAGCTTGTCCATGGCCGAAGCTATTAGTGAAACATATAGCAAAATGGGTCCGAAAACGAATGAAATGGGACTTGGACCAAGAATAACGGCAAGTTAGAGAAGAGATAGCAAGTTGGCGTAGAACAATTATATTTAGTGCATGGTATAACCAAGAAAAAAGTATATGGGGCAAAGGTGCTGGCTGGCCTCCAAAGTGGAGATATGGGCGATACAAAGTTTGTACCCAAGTATGGCAAAAACTGGTAGAGGTACCTTTCATGAATTACTGCTCAGGCTGTATGGCACTTAGCGGGACGCTTGGCTCTGGTATGGAATAGTCTTGAGTGGGACTATCAAGGAAAAATACGAACAAAAAATCACCATGTCCACGGACGAAGGTATTAGCGAAACTTAGAGCGAAATTGCGACCAAGTCGCTGGAAATGGCCCTTGGACCAAGTATACCGTCAAGGCGGTACGAGATAGCGAGTTGACGTGGAACATTTATAAGTTTGCCTACAAGAGACAAAAGTTTAGTTATATGGGGCCAACCCGCTCAGGGTTGTCCAAGTCGGTCATATGGCTGATCGAAATTTTCGACCAAGTACTGAGAAAACAGGGTAAGGTACCGTGTACCTCGAATAACTTCGGCTGTAGATGTCCGAGCGAGGCGAACGGCATAGCGTTGGAAAGGTCTTGAGGTGCTCTAGACACCCTGAAAGTATGAGAAAGCTATCTGGAAAACTTGTGGAGATATTAGAGAAACATAGGGCCCAAAAGATACCAAGTCGCAGGAAATGGGCCCTCCATGAACACCCTAAAATCCCAATTACGGCTAAGTTGCAGGCCAGCTAGCGAAGTGAAATGTTCTAGGCATAACTAGAACACGTTAAGGCGCAACTTTTTGAATAAGAACTTTTTTCGATATCTGGTCCCCAAAGGGGGGATATGGGCGATCCAAGGATTTTTCCAAGTTTCGGAACTTTTTACGGTATCGCTCATAGCTCCGGCTGTAAGCAAGCAAATGACAATCTAAGACATGATTTGGAAAGGTATTGAGTAGTACTAACTTACGTTAGAACACAGCGAAGCGCTATCGGTTCATGGCAAGGCCGATATAAACAGTCAAAGATGAAAAATGTTGATAAAATGAACAAAAATTACCTTGGTACGCGAATAGCGGCCAGGGATGAAGAGGTACGAAGTTGGTGTAGAACAATTATAATTAGGGCTTGGTACGCTCTAAAAGTTTGCCGAAGACCGCAAAGCGCTCAGACCCATAGAAAGTGGCCATTTGGGCCGAACAGTGCATGCAAAGAGGTGAAAATGCAAAAATTGCACTTTGCGGGGCGATTTGCGGGGGGAAGGAGGGGTCGGAGGGCAAAATGTCCCTTGACCAAAAAGTTTTATCTCGTCGAGATCTACAACATTGCCGAAGACCGCAAAGCGCTAGCTCGCAATCGAAAAATCGAGATTTTGAAAATTTTCTAAGTCTTTGGCTCCCTAAGGAAAAGTTTCAAAAATCACGTTTGTCCCCAATTTTGAAGGGGAAGGAGTCGGTTCCGGGGCATGGTGTCTTCGGCAAAAAGTCTTATCTTTTTGCGTACTTTCGACTAGTTCAATAAAAATTTTTGACCCAAAAATTGTTCGGCGGACCCCTAGGTCGAAAAACCCGAAAAAAGTCGAAAAAAGTCGAAAATGTCGAAAAATGAGAAAACCTCATATTCGGACTCTACACGAGCCCCAGATATTGAAAAGTGAAATCCGCGGTCGATTTGGAACAAAAAATTGACCTAGGCAAAGTTGTATGGAGGTAGGGACCCCTGAGAAAAAAGTTTGGTCCCGAGGCTCCTTGGACCACCAAGTCCCTAGGTCGGACCAAAATCGGAAAAAATCCGACCAAAGTCGAAAGTGTCGAAAATTTTAAAAAACCCCTTTTGGGGCCCTATGGCCTCCCTAGATAATGAAAAGTGAGGTCCGCGGCCGATCCGGAAGAAAAACTTGACCTAGGCAAACTTGTATGACGGTGGGGACCCAAAAAAATTTCGATGAGTGTAGTTTAGACAGGCCGGAAAATGTATCGGAGGTCCGTATCAAGGGACGTCTTTTAGTTCTATGGGGTGGTGGTCGTCGAACAAAGTCGCCTAGGTCGACCACCAGAAAGACCAGTCGTGTTGTAATGGATGTTTTGACCACTTTACTAGGGAAACCTAGTACGTCGAAGCAAATTTGGGGTTCGAGATGTGTTGGTGAAAGTTGGTCCAACCTAGGTGTGCTTGGTGGAGGTTGACCATGAAAGTAGAGCATGATGGGAATGACCATAACTTTGGTTCTAGATGTCGGATCGGTACACTTTCGGCAGTTTTGGAAAGGTGAAGGCCTGCTCTAGCTATGTATCCTACCAAGCTGAGCGCCTACTAGTGAGCCGGAGGAGGTATTAAGGGTCAAAGGCAAAAAGGGGTACCCTAAAGTGCATGTGACCAAGAAAATGGGAAAAACGGTATCGCCTATAGCTCAGGCTGTATGGCTCGGATCGGAAAGCTTGGATATGCGTTGGAAAGGTCTTGACGAGCGCTAGCTATGTGTCCTACCAAGCGAAGCGCTAGGTGTTGAGCAAGTCGGTCATATTAGAGGGCAAAGGTAAAAAATGGTGGTTTAGAGGCGAAAATTCACCTTATGATCGAAAATAGCGGGCGAACGATAAGAGCTACGAACACGGCGTAGAACAATCATAAGTACGTTACCACAAGACCTAACTTTGGCCAATATAGAGCGAGAAGATCGGAGGTACCCATCAGGGTGATATGGCTGGTTCAAAGTTGGACCAAAACGAGACTTGAGAAATGGGTTGAAACACGGTATCGCGAATAACTCAGGCTGTATGGAACGGATCGACAAGCTAAGATCAGTGTTGGAAAGGTCGAACCGAGCGCTAACTATAATCCCAAACAACCGAAGCGCTAAGTGTTGAGCAAAACTGAGTTATTAAGCGACAAAGTGGAAAAATAATACCAAAATTTCCAAAAATCACACAAGACCAAGAATACCGAGCAGGCGGTAAGAGATAGCGGGTTGACGTAGAATACTTATAAGTTTGCCTCTACGAGACCTAAAAGTCGTCCATAGACAGCGAGAAGATCGGACCACTCTGGAAGGGTGATACGAGTGGTCAAAAATTGGCAAAAATGAAACATGGCTAAAATGGATTTGACTTGTGCACCGTATAGCTCCGGCTGTATGGCATGGATTGTTAAGCTAGGATATGTTTTGGAAAGGTAACACCCAGCGCTAGATACGACTAGAAGAAAGCAAAGCGCTAACTAGCATGATTTGGAAGTTATTAAGTGTCAAAGTCGAAAAATGTTACCAAAATTGAAACTCGAGTACATTGGGCCAAAAAGTACAAGTTGTGAAATTTGGACTTACGAGTAAAATACCGAGCAGGCGGTAAGAGATAGAGACTTGGTGTAGAACAATTATATGTTGGGCATGTTATAACCTATATTTGGCCCGAACATAGTGACGAGATCGGTGGTACCCAAAAGGGTGGTACAGGTGTTAGATGGTTTTCCCAGAGCATAAGCTCCACATGATATGGAAAACGGGAAACATCATAACTTCGGCTGTATGGCATGGAATGGAACGAACAAGGTATCGATGGAAAGAGAAAAGGTAGCGCTAACTATAATTCCTGCCAAGCAAAGCGCTAGCATGTGACCGTTCGGGTGTTATTGTGAGTCAAAGTCAGAAATTGTTACCACGAGAGGCGAAAATCCGACTAAGTCCATGAATACCGGGCTGGCGGTAAGAGATACGGCTTGGCCGTAGAACATTTATAAGTTGGCCAATACAAGACCTAAGTTTCGTCCATAGACGACAAGAAGATCGAAGATACGTGAAGGTGAGATATGGGCGTCCCAAAGTGGGCCTTTGAAAAAGTGACAAACTTCCCTTATAACAGCATACACCAAATATCTCTGGCTCTATGGCACCGAATAAGAAGTTGAGGTCAGCGATAGAAAGGTGATAGTCAGCGCTAAATATCATACGAACAGAGTGAAGCGCTAAAGGGAAAGGATCTTGGTGATATAAGGTGACAAAGTCGAGAAAAGTTGCCTCAAAATCATGAAAAATGTGAAAAAATGGCTAAGTCCCGGGTGCCTTAAGGGCAGGTTGATCGAATGTACCGAGCTGGCGGTACGAGATAGAGACTTGGTGTAGAACAATTATATGTTTGGCATGGCAAGACCTACATTTGGTCAATACAAAGTGAGAAGATCAAAGAAACCCGTAAGGGTGATATTGGTGTCCAAAGGTAAAAAGCACTAAGTCTTGGGAAACTTATATGAAGAAAAAGGACCCTGATGGGTCATATAGGATGGATCGAAAAATCGGCTAAGTCCCAAAATGGGGATGTCAGAACTACACTCATGTGTTACCACACCAAGCAAGGCAAACTTATATGAAGCAAAGGACCCTGATGGGTCATATGGTATTTTACGAAAAATCGGCTAAGTCCCAAAATGGGGATGTCAGAACTACACTCAAATGTTACCACACCAAGCAAGGCAAACTTATATGAAGCAAAGGACCCTGATGTGTCATATGGTATGGATCGAAAAATCGGCTAAGTCCCAAATTGGGGATGTCAGAACTACACTCAAATGTTACCACACCAAGCAAGGCAAACTTATATGAAGCAAAGGACCCTGATGGGTCATATGGTATTTTACGAAAAATCGGCTAAGTCCCAAAATGGGGATGTCAGAACTACACTCAAATGTTACCACACCAAGCAAGGCAAACTTATATGAAGGAAAGGACCCTGATGGGTCATATGGTATTTTACGAAAAATCGGCTAAGTCCCAAATTGGGGATGTCAGAACTACACTCAAATGTTACCACACCAAGCAAGGCAAACTTATATGAAGCAAAGGACCCTGATGGGTCATATGGTATTTTACGAAAAATCGGCTAAGTCCCAAAATGGGGATGTCAGAACTACACTCAAATGTTACCACACCAAGCAAGGCAAACTTATATGAAGGAAAGGACCCTGATGGGTCATATGGTATTTTACGAAAAATCGGCTAAGTCCCAAAATGGGGATGTCAGAACTACACTCAAATGTTACCACACCAAGCAAGGCAAACTTATATGAAGGAAAGGACCCTGATGGGTCATATGGTATTTTACGAAAAATCGGCTAAGTCCCAAAATGGGGATGTCAGAACTACACTCAAATGTTACCACACCAAGCAAGGCAAACTTATATGAAGGAAAGGACCCTGATGGGTCATATGGTATTTTACGAAAAATCGGCTAAGTCCCAAAATGGGGATGTCAGAACTACACTCAAATGTTACCACACCAAGCAAGGCAAACTTATATGAAGGAAAGGACCCTGATGGGTCATATGGTATTTTACGAAAAATCGGCTAAGTCCCAAAATGGGGATGTCAGAACTACACTCAAATGTTACCACACCAAGCAAGGCAAACTTATATGAAGGAAAGGACCCTGATGGGTCATATGGTATTTTACGAAAAATCGGCTAAGTCCCAAAATGGGGATGTCAGAACTACACTCAAATGTTACCACACCAAGCAAGGCAAACTTATATGAAGGAAAGGACCCTGATGGGTCATATGGTATGGATCGAAAAATCGGCTAAGTCCCAAAATGGGGATGTCAGAACTACACTCAAATGTTACCACACCAAGCAAGGCAAACTTATATGAAGCAAAGGACCCTGATGGGTCATATGGTATTTTACGAAAAATCGGCTAAGTCCCAAAATGGGGATGTCAGAACTACACTCAAATGTTACCACACCAAGCAAGGCAAACTTATATGAAGGAAAGGACCCTGATGGGTCATATGGTATTTTACGAAAAATCGGCTAAGTCCCAAAATGGGGATGTCAGAACTACACTCAAATGTTACCACACCAAGCAAGGCAAACTTATATGAAGGAAAGGACCCTGATGGGTCATATGGTATTTTACGAAAAATCGGCTAAGTCCCAAAATGGGGATGTCAGAACTACACTCAAATGTTACCACACCAAGCAAGGCAAACTTATATGAAGGAAAGGACCCTGATGGGTCATATGGTATTTTACGAAAAATCGGCTAAGTCCCAAAATGGGGATGTCAGAACTACACTCAAATGTTACCACACCAAGCAAGGCAAACTTATATGAAGGAAAGGACCCTGATGGGTCATATGGTATTTTACGAAAAATCGGCTAAGTCCCAAAATGGGGATGTCAGAACTACACTCAAATGTTACCACACCAAGCAAGGCAAACTTATATGAAGGAAAGGACCCTGATGGGTCATATGGTATTTTACGAAAAATCGGCTAAGTCCCAAAATGGGGATGTCAGAACTACACTCAAATGTTACCACACCAAGCAAGGCAAACTTATATGAAGGAAAGGACCCTGATGGGTCATATGGTATGGATCGAAAAATCGGCTAAGTCCCAAAATGGGGATGTCAGAACTACACTCAAATGTTACCACACCAAGCAAGGCAAACTTATATGAAGCAAAGGACCCTGATGGGTCATATGGTATTTTACGAAAAATCGGCTAAGTCCCAAAATGGGGATGTCAGAACTACACTCAAATGTTACCACACCAAGCAAGGCAAACTTATATGAAGGAAAGGACCCTGATGGGTCATATGGTATTTTACGAAAAATCGGCTAAGTCCCAAAATGGGGATGTCAGAACTACACTCAAATGTTACCACACCAAGCAAGGCAAACTTATATGAAGGAAAGGACCCTGATGGGTCATATGGTATTTTACGAAAAATCGGCTAAGTCCCAAAATGGGGATGTCAGAACTACACTCAAATGTTACCACACCAAGCAAGGCAAACTTATATGAAGCAAAGGACCCTGATGGGTCATATGGTATTGATTGAAAAATCGGCTAAGTCCCAAAATGGGGATGTCAGAACTACACTCCAATGTTACCACACCAAGCAAGGCAAACTTATATGAAGGAAAGGACCCATATGGGTCATATGGTATTTTACGAAAAATCGGCTAAGTCCCAAAATGATGATGTCAGAACTACACTCAAATGTTACCATACCAAGCAAGGCAAACTTATATGAAGGAAAGGACCCATATGGGTCATATGGTATTTTACGAAAAATCGGCTAAGTCCCAAAATTGGGATGTCTGAACTACACTAAAAAGTTACCACATCAAGCAAGGCAAAGTACCTAGGTGAACCCTAGCAAGAAACACGGACCAAGTCAGATGGCCTAAGTCAAGAGAACAAGTGACCTAGGCAAAGTTGTATGACGGTGAGGACCCTGAAAAATCTGGTTAGTGTAGTTTAGACAGGGGAGGTTTTTGGGTCGGCTGAACCTCCTTATTTTGGGTTTTGACCTCCTCAAGAAGCTACACCTAGGCAAACTGCCTAGGGTGAAAGTGCGAAGACCAATCGAATAGTAAGACAAGTTTTGACCGATCGCCCTAGGCAAGCTTGTATGAAGAAAGGGACCCTATGGGTCATATGGAAATACATGAAAAATCGGCTAAGTCCCAAAATTGGGATGTCTGAACTACACTAAAAAGTTACCACATCAAGCAAGGCAAAGTACCTAGGTGAACCCTAGCAAGAAACACGGACCAAGTCAGATGGCCTAAGTCAAGAGAACAAGTGACCTAGGCAAAGTTGTATGACGGTGAGGACCCTGAAAAATCTGGTTAGTGTAGTTTAGACAGGGGAGGTTTTTGGGTCGGCTGAACCTCCTTATTTTGGGTTTTGACCTCCTCAAGAAGCTACACCTAGGCAAACTGCCTAGGGTGAAAGTGCGAAGACCAATCGAATAGTAAGACAAGTTTTGACCGATCGCCCTAGGCAAGCTTGTATGAAGAAAGGGACCCTATGGGTCATATGGAAATACATGAAAAATCGGCTAAGTCCCAAAATTGGGATGTCTGAACTACACTAAAAAGTTACCACATCAAGCAAGGCAAAGTACCTAGGTGAACCCTAGCAAGAAACACGGACCAAGTCAGATGGCCTAAGTCAAGAGAACAAGTGACCTAGGCAAAGTTGTATGACGGTGAGGACCCTGAAAAATCTGGTTAGTGTAGTTTAGACAGGGGAGGTTTTTGGGTCGGCTGAACCTCCTTATTTTGGGTTTTGACCTCCTCAAGAAGCTACACCTAGGCAAACTGCCTAGGGTGAAAGTGCGAAGACCAATCGAATAGTAAGACAAGTTTTGACCGATCGCCCTAGGCAAGCTTGTATGAAGAAAGGGACCCTATGGGTCATATGGAAATACATGAAAAATCGGCTAAGTCCCAAAATTGGGATGTCTGAACTACACTAAAAAGTTACCACATCAAGCAAGGCAAAGTACCTAGGTGAACCCTAGGAAGAAACACGGACCAAGTCGGATGGCCTAAGTCAAGAGTACAAGTGACCTAGGCAAAGTTGTATGGCGCTGAGGACCCTGAAAAATCGGGTTAGTGTAGTTCAGACAGGGGAGGTTTCAGGGTCGGCTGGACCTCCTTATTTCGGGTTTTGGCCTCCTCAAGAAGACAGACCTAGGCGAATTGCCTAGGGTGAAAGTGCGAAGACCAATCGAATAGTAAGACAAGTTTTGACCGATCGCCCTAGGCAAGCTTGTATGAAGAAAGGGACCCTATGGGTCATATGGAAATATACGAAAAATCGGCTAAGTCCCAAAATTGGGATGTCAGAACTACACTAAAAAGTTACCACATCAAGCAAGGCAAAGTACCTAGGTGAACCCTAGGAAGAAACACGGACCAAGTCAGATGGCCTAGGTCAAGAGTATAAGTGACCTAGGCAAAGTTGTATGGCGCTGAGGACCCTGAAAAATCGGGTTAGTGTAGTTAAGACAGGGGAGGTTTCAGGGTCGGCTGGACCTCCTTATTTCGGGTTTTGGCCTCCTCAAGAAGACAGACCTAGGCGAATTGCCTAGGGTGAAAGTGCGAAGACCAATCGAATAGTAAGACAAGTTTTGACCGATCGCCCTAGGCAAGCTTGTATGAAGAAAGGGACCCTATGGGTCATATGGAAATACATGAAAAATCGGCTAAGTCCCAAAATTGGGATGTCTGAACTACACTAAAAAGTTACCACAGCAAGCAAGGCAAAGTACCTAGGTGAACCCTAGGAAGAAACACGGACCAAGTCAGATGGCCTAAGTCAAGAGTACAAGTGACCTAGGCAAAGTTGTATGGCGCTGAGGACCCTGAAAAATCGGGTTAGTGTAGTTCAGACAGGGGAGGTTTCTGGGTCGGCTGAACCTCCTTATTTCGGGTTTTGGCCTCCTCAAGAAGACAGACCTAGGCAAACTGCCTAGGGTGAAAGTGCGAAGACCAATCGAATAGTAAGACAAGTTTTGACCGATCGCCCTAGGCAAGCTTGTATGAAGAAAGGGACCCTATGGGTCATATGGAAATACATGAAAAATCGGCTAAGTCCCAAAATTGGGATGTCTGAACTACACTAAAAAGTTACCACATCAAGCAAGGCAAAGTACCTAGGTGAACCCTAGGAAGAAACACGGACCAAGTCGGATGGCCTAAGTCAAGAGTACAAGTGACCTAGGCAAAGTTGTATGGCGCTGAGGACCCTGAAAAATCGGGTTAGTGTAGTTCAGACAGGGGAGGTTTCAGGGTCGGCTGGACCTCCTTATTTCGGGTTTTGGCCTCCTCAAGAAGACAGACCTAGGCGAATTGCCTAGGGTGAAAGTGCGAAGACCAATCGAATAGTAAGACAAGTTTTGACCGATCGCCCTAGGCAAGCTTGTATGAAGAAAGGGACCCTATGGGTCATATGGAAATATACGAAAAATCGGCTAAGTCCCAAAATTGGGATGTCAGAACTACACTAAAAAGTTACCACATCAAGCAAGGCAAAGTACCTAGGTGAACCCTAGGAAGAAACACGGACCAAGTCAGATGGCCTAGGTCAAGAGTATAAGTGACCTAGGCAAAGTTGTATGGCGCTGAGGACCCTGAAAAATCGGGTTAGTGTAGTTAAGACAGGGGAGGTTTCAGGGTCGGCTGGACCTCCTTATTTCGGGTTTTGGCCTCCTCAAGAAGACAGACCTAGGCGAATTGCCTAGGGTGAAAGTGCGAAGACCAATCGAATAGTAAGACAAGTTTTGACCGATCGCCCTAGGCAAGCTTGTATGAAGAAAGGGACCCTATGGGTCATATGGAAATATACGAAAAATCGGCTAAGTCCCAAAATTGGGATGTCAGAACTACACTTTAAAGTTACCACATTAGCAAGGCAGACTTGTATGAAGAACGGGACCCTGGTGAAAGTAGCAAATATCCCAAACCGAACATGAATATTATACACACAAGAGTACGAACATAAAGGAACACGGACCAAGCGTACCGAGAGAATCGGTACTATAGAACCCTCGTGGTTCTACACAAAGACTTTATGTTAGGGGTTCAAGCCCCATAGTACTCAAACGGTGACAGTAGCAAATATCCCAAAACAAACGTGAATCTTATTCACAAGAGTACGAACATAAAGGAACACGGACCAAGCGTACCGAGAGAATCGGTACTATAGAGCCCTCGTGGTTCTACACAAAGACTTTATGTTCGGGGTTCACACCCCAAATCGAACGTGGAATTTACTTTCTGATGGTCATGCGGTCGTCCAAAGGGGTCTAGTATCCTGGGATGACAAGCATCACGGGCACAGCTCGTATCAAAACAGTCGAAGAGGCCCGCGAAAGCTTGCTTTCCATGGCTATGCGATGCACAAATTGAGTTTACTCACCGTAGTATAAAACGAACGAACCGAACCTATCCGAGTAGGGATAATGGGCGCAGTAACATACTTCTGTGACCCAGCGAGAGTTGAACGAGGTGACATGAACTGTCAGTGGCTTATATCAGATGGGATACATACATGAGATTGCTTTCAAATCTACACTCGAAAACCTAACCAAGTAAAAGCGAACGTGGGGAGGATTCGAAACCGGTAACGAAATCTTAAGCTGGAAAGAGTCATCACTATGGATACATATTATGCGAAACCAATCAAGTGCTCAGTACTGATCCAAAACCTAAGAGCACTAGTGAACACCTTATTCTCACCCTAGTTCACATCCAAGTGATCGACCACGTGTGTGAAGCAAAGACCAATCGAATTCCTCAATGAACCGAACACTATGAACAAATGGCCAAAAACGTTATAACTATCCAAACATCCTACTATCTAACGAAAGTCATCACGATGGAACCATACCATGATCTTTAACCTATAGCGCTCACCATATTCCTATCCAGAGTGCAAGTGAACAGATTGCTCACCCCTACCAGTTCACATCCACGTGATCGACTAACATACCGAGGTTACCACAAGTCAGAGTTATACGTTTACAAGCGCAAGACCAATCGAAAACCCCGAAAGCAATCTCGACCCAAAATGTATTATCCGTGAGTGTAGTCGAGTCTCGTACTCGTCATCTGTAATCGTCGGATAGAATATCCAGTACACGGTTGTCTTTCCAAATGAAATCTACATACAGAACTCGCTCTTGGCAAATGGGTGGCAATGGCGCAATCAGGAGCGAGTTCCCGTCCGGGTGCCAAGTGATTGGCAAATGTCTGGGGGAAAGCAACCATATGTTGATTTGTCTGTTAGTGTACTGGGTGTTTGAGGTATGTAGTATCCACGCTTGGTTGGGTGTGTCAGAGGACCATGGATGCGTTCACAACCCCAATTGGGGTACATCGGGAATGATTTTGTGGAACCGATGTGCCCGGCACACACTAAGTTTTGTTGCAAGTTAATAGTGTGCCATGTCCGGGGGGGTTGTGATTAAACTCTGGTGAATTGCGTACTGTGGTGATTGGGGTATGAAAGCCCCGCAGTTGCAATGATCGGACGCGCCTAGCGTGTCCTTTAGTTGATGGTAGGGAAATGAAGGCCCTTGTCAGCTCACCTAAGTATTCATGGAAGTTTGGCATAAGGTCGCTGTGGTAGGGGTATGAAGGCCCCGTCAGCGCATGCACAATCGGGCGCACGAGCGCTTAGCGGAGTCGAATGCCGCTCAAGTGCCTGTCCGGTGCATCGGGTGTGTGTGATACGAGGGCAATGAGGTTCGCACGGGGGCTCGCCTCCCGTGTGCTACCGGACTTGACAACATATAGAACGTGGTGTTTGCTCCTCCGGGTGCAATGGGACAATGAACATTCGAACGCAAAGTCGGAATTCTGGTTGATCCTACCAGTAATATACGCTCGTCTCAAAGGTTAAGCCATGCATGTCTAAGTACAAACAGATTTAATGTGAAACCGCATAAGGCTCAGTATAACAGCTATAATTTACGAGATCATCAACCTAGTTACTTGGATAACTGTGGAAAATCTAGAGCTAATACATGCAACATGCCAGGACCCTCGCGGGAACTGGTGCACTTATTAGTCAAACCAATCGCGGGTTCTCCGTGTCATTGAGTTGAAGTCTGGATAATGATGCTGATCGTATGGTCTCGCACCGACGACAGATCTCGCAAATATCTGCCCTATCAACTATGGATGGTAGTATAGAGGACTACCATGGTTGCAACGGGTAACGGGGAATCAGGGTTCGATTCCGGAGAGGGAGCCTGAGAAATGGCTACCACATCCAAGGAAGGCAGCAGGCGCGTAAATTACCCAATCCCGGGACGGGGAGGTAGTGACGAGAAATAACAATATGAAACTCTTTAATGATGTTTCATAATTGGAATGAGTAGAGCATAAATCCTTCTACGAGGATCAAGTGGAGGGCAAGTCTGGTGCCAGCAGCCGCGGTAATTCCAGCTCCACTAGCGTATATTAAAATTGTTGCGGTTAAAACGTTCGAAGTTGATACTTGTCCAACACAGTCCGGCTCCGCCGACCCGGTCAACCCGTGGTCGGTGGGCCAAGTCGGAATCTGGTTGCGACTCAATGGTGTGGTAGGGCACCAAGTCTGTGTCATGGTGTGCCCTTCAACGGGTGCAAGTGTAACATAGAGCTCGACCGCTCACGTTTACCTTGAACAAATTAGAGTGCTTAAAGCAGGGTGCCCAAACGCCCTAGAATAATCTTGCATGGAATAATGGAATACGACCTTGGTCTAATCTTTCATTGGTTTGTACTCAGACCGGAGGTAATGATTAACAGAAGTAGTTGGGGACACTAGTATTACGGCGCGAGAGGTGAAATTCGTAGACCGTCGTAAGACTAACTAAAGCGAAGGCATTTGTCAAGGATGCTTTCTTTAATCAAGAACGAAAGTTAGAGGATCGAAGGCGATTAGATACCGCCCTAGTTCTAACCGTAAACGATGCCAACTAGCAATTGGGAGACGCTACAACCAGGTGCTCTCAGTAGCTTCCGGGAAACCAAAGTCAGGTTCCGGGGGAAGTATGGTTGCAAAGTTGAAACTTAAAGGAATTGACGGAAGGGCACCACAATGAAATGGAGCTTGCGGTTCAATTTGACTCAACACGGGAAAACTTACCAGGTCCGAACTTATGGAGGTGAGACAGATTAATAGCTCTTTCTCAAATTTAAGGGTAGTGGTGCATGGCCGTTCTTAGTTCGTGGATTGATTTGTCTGGTTAATTCCGATAACGAACGTGACTCACATATGCTAACTAGAACGCAGTCAGCGTTAATGCGTCGATGCCGATTGGAACGGGTTAGGACCTTTCGGTGGAGTATGACCTGACACCTTCGCTGTTCGTGTGCGCAAGTGCACTTACGGTACGCTGCTTAGCAGGACAATTTGTGTTTAGCAAAATGAGATCGAGCGATAACAGGTCCGTGATGCCCTTAGATGTTCTGGGCTACACGCGTGCTACAATGTGGGTAGCAGCGTGTCTCCTATTCCGAGAGGAACGGGAAATCACTCAAATACTCACTTAGTAGGGATTATGGATTGCAATGGTCCATATGAACTCGGAACTTCTAGTAAGTGCTGGTCATCAGCCAGCGTTGAATACGTCCCTGCCCTTTGTACACACCGCCCGTCGCTACTACCGATGGATTATTTAGTGAGGTCTTTGGAGATGATCGTTCGCTGGATCCTCGTGAACCGCGTCTGCTTTATCGAAGTTGACCGAACTTGATGATTTAGAGGAAGTAAAAGTCGTAACAAGGTTTCCGTAGGTGAACCTGCGGAAGGATCATTAGTGGCCAAGTGATCCTTCCAGAAGTCCGAACCTGCGGGTTGAGACTTCGGCACAAGTTGCCATATGATAATTGACGAAACACTATAGAAGTCCGAACCTGCGGGTTGAGACTTCGGCACAAGTTGCCATATGATAATTGACGAAACACTATAGAAGTCCGAACCTGCGGGTTGAGACTCAGGCACAAGTTGCCATATGAAAGTTGACGAAACACTAACAAGTCCGAACCTGCGGGTTGAGACTTAGGCACACGTTGCCTTATACATGACTTCGAACAAATACACAAGTCCGAACCTGCGGGTTGAGACTTAGGCACAAGTTGCCTTATACATGACTTCGAACAAATACACAAGTCCGAACCTGCGGGTTGAGACTTAGGCACAAGTTGCCATATGAAACTTGACGAAACACTAACAAGTCCGAACCTGCGGGTTGAGACTTAGGCACACGTTGCCTTATACATGACTTCGAACAAATACACAAGTCCGAACCCGCAGGTTCGGACTTAGGCACAAGTTGCCTTATACATACATTGGCCAAATAAACAGAAGTCCGAACCTGCGGGTTGAGACTTAGGCACAAGTTGCCATATTATATTCGATCAAACACTAAGTAGTCCGAACCTGCGGGTTGAGACTCAAGACCGTAACAAGATGTCACTATACAAGTCCGAACCTAAGGGTTGAGACTTAATGCGATCTAGATACCAAGTTGACATTAAATACCTGTTGAGCAAAACCAAAGATTCCCTGTTCTCGAATGATTACACTATATAACAGGGAATCATGAAGAAATCAAGCAAGCGTGAAACAAAGTCATCACTTGGGCATGCTCGATAGCCAACCACATGACCTTAACCTAAGAGAGCATGCAAACCACATGATACCTATAAACGATTAACCCGCCCTAGTTCAATCGTTCACCAAGTGATGACTTCAGTATGGCTAAGAGAAAAACTTTTAAATGGGAAAAACTCTAAGTCCGAACCTCCGGGTTGAGACTTCCGCGTCGGAGGTGGGCGCACCTCCTATCCGAAAGATGATGAATCAGGGGTGTTCGGTCAGCAATGGTCGGATGCCCCGTCGTAGTCCAACTATGACAATCAAAGTCAAGACCTCCGGGTTGAGACTTTCCGCGAGTACAAGCATAAAGGAACACGGACCAAGCCGTACCGAGAGAATCGGTACTAGAGCCCTCGTGGTTCTACATTGAGAGAGCCCTCGTGGTTCTCATTAGGGGCTTTATGCAAGTCGTACTCAATACTGTGGTGTGAAGTATAAAGTATAGTCCTCGCCTGGTCCACGCTGCTTCGGCGGTCCTGGGTAAGATAGTTAATTCTAGCTTGCCCTATAGTGGAATGAGGACACTTAATGCTTCGTCTTTTAGCGGCGGCTAGACTCCTCCTCACGGGGAACGAGTTGACGCGCACAGCGGCGGCTTACGCACTATGGCAATCATGGATGCCTGAAGATTCCGTGAAGTTCTCCCCTGGTCCACGCTGCCTCGGCAGTCCTGGGTAAAATGGAATATTTCCAGCTTGCCCTATAGTGGAAGAGGACTATCCAACAATACAAAGTCAAGACCTCCGGGTTGAGACTTTCCGCGTCGGTGGTGTCGCGCACCGCCTATCCGAAAGATGGTGTAACAGGGGTGTTCGATCAGCAATGGTCGGATGCCCCGTCATAGTCCAACTATGACAACCAAAGTCAAGACCTCCGGGTTGAGACTTTCCGCGTCCGGAGGTACGCGTACCGCCTACCCGAAAGATGGTGTGCTTCTGGGGTATTCGATGAGTCGGATACCCCGTCGTAGTCCAACTATGACAATACAAAGTCAAGACCTCCGGGTTGAGACTTCCGCGTCGGAGGTGCGCGCACCGCCTACCCGAAAGATGATGAATCAGGGGTGTTCGATCAGCAATGGTCGGATGCCCCGTCGTAGTCCAACTATGACAATCAAAGTCAAGACCTCCGGGTTGAGACTTCCGCGTCCGGAGGTACGCGTACCGCCTACCCGAAAGATGGTGAATCAGGGGTGTTCGATCAGCAATGGTCGGATGCCCCGTCGTAGTCCAACTATGACAATCAAAGTCAAGACCTCCGGGTTGAGACTTTCTAAGAGTACAAGCATAAAGGAACACGGACCAAGCCGTACCGAGAGAATCGGTACTAGAGCCCTCGTGGTTCTACATTGAGAGAGCCCTCGTGGTTCTCATTAGGGGCTTTATGCAAGTCGTACTCAATACTGTGGTGTGAAGTATAAAGTATAGAGTCCTCCACTGGTCCACGCTGCTCCGGCGGTCCTGGGTAAGATAGTTCATTCTAGCTTGCCCTATGTGGAAGAGGACTCAATACCCTACCTGTTGAGCTTGAAACAAAGTCATCACTTGGGCATGCTCATATTGCCATACACAATTACATTATATTCGAATGAGCATGCAAGCGACCCTATATAGACCGAACCAAAACGATAGATACCGCCGTAGTTCACCCCCACCAAGTGATGACTTCAGTATGGCTAGTGTGTGAAGTATAAAGTATAGTCCTCCCCTGGTCCACACTGCTTCGGCGGTCCTGGGTAAGATAGTTAGTTCTAGCTTGCCCTATGTGGAAGAGGACACAATACTTAATACTTAGAGTACAAGCATAAAGGAACACGGACCAAGCCGTACCGAGAGAATCGGTACTAGAGCCCTCGCGGTTCTACATTGTGAGCCCTCGTGGTTCAAACTAGATACTTTATGCAAGGCGTACTCAAAACTGTGGTGTGAAGTATAAAGTATAGTCCTCATCTGGTCCACGCTGCTTCGGCGGTCCTGGGTAAGATAGTTAATTCTAGCTTGCCCTATGTGGAAGAGGACACAATACTTAATACTGTGGTGTAATGGACAAGGTATAGTCCTCCACTGGTCCACGCTGCTCCGGCGGTCCTGGGTAAGATAGTTCATTCTAGCTTGCCCTATGTGGAAGAGGACTCAATACCCTACCTGTTGAGCTTGAAACAAAGTCATCACTTGGGCATGCTCATATTGCCATACAATATTCCATTATCTACTAATGAGCATGCAGCTATATGATTATAACCTGTAAACGATTACCCCGCCGTAGTTCAGCGCTTCAACCAAGTGAAGACTTCAGTATGGCTAGTGTGTGAAGTATAAAGTATAGTCCTCCCCTGGTCCACACTGCTTCGGCGGTCCTGGGTAAGATAGTTAGTTCTAGCTTGCCCTATGGTGGAAGAGGACACCATACTTAATACTGTGGTGTAATGAACAAAGTATAGTCCTCCACTGGTCCACGCTGCTTTGCAGTCCTGGGTAAGATAGTTAATTCTAGCTTGCCCTATGTGGAAGAGGGCATACAAGACAAAGTATAGTTCTCCCCTGGTCCACGCTGCTTCGGCGGTCCTGGGTAAGATAGTTAATTCTAGCTTGCCCTATGTGGAAGAGAGCATACATGAACCAAGAACGAAGGTTATGATCGAGGAATGATTCGACAACTAACCGATGGTATGAAATGTGAAGAATTCAAGCAAGCACACAATCAAGTCATCACTTGGGCATGCTCGATAGCCAACCCTATGACATTAACCTAGTAGAGCATGCGAAAACCAATATATATGTAAACGATGCCCCTCCCTAGTTCAGCGCTTCAACCAAGTGATGACTTCAGAATGGCTAAATCAAATCGGTTCAAAACATACCATCGGTACCCTATTGAAACACACAAGTCGATATCAAACCTCATGATTGTGTAGTCCTCCACTGGTCCACACCGCTTCGGCGGTCCTGGGTAAGATAGTTCATTCTAGCTTGCCCTATGTGGAAGAGGGCACATTACTCAATACTGTGGTGTTATGAACAAAGTATAGTCCTCCACTGGTCCACGCTGCTCCGGCGGTCCTGGGTAAGATAGTTCATTCTAGCTTGCCCTATGTGGAAGAGGGCATACAAGACAAAGTATAGTTCTCCCCTGGTCCACGCTGCTTCGGCGGTCCTGGGTAAGATAGTTAATTCTAGCTTGCCCTATGTGGAAGAGAGCATACATGAACCAAGAACGAAGGTTATGATCGAGGAATGATTCGACAACTAACCGATGGTATGAAATGTGAAGAATTCAAGCAAGCACACAATCAAGTCATCACTTGGGCATGCTCGATAGCCAACCCTATGACATTAACCTAGTAGAGCATGCGAAAACCAATATATATGTAAACGATGCCCCTCCCTAGTTCAGCGCTTCAACCAAGTGATGACTTCAGAATGGCTAAATCAAATCGGTTCAAAACATACCATCGGTACCCTATTGAAACACACAAGTCGATATCAAACCTCATGATTGTGTAGTCCTCCACTGGTCCACGCCGCTTCGGCCGTCCTGGGTAAAATGGAACATTCCAGCTTGCCCTATGTGGAAGAGGGCACATTACTCAATACTGTGGTGTGAAGTATAAAGTTCAGTTCTCCCCTGGTCCACGCTGCTTCGGCGGTCCTGGGTAAGATAGTTCATTCTAGCTTGCCCTATGTGGAAGAGGACACTTCATACTTCGTCTCTAAGCGGCGGCTTGACTCCTCCCTACGGGGAACGGGTTTACGCGCACAGCGGCGGCTTACGCACTATGGCAGTCATGGATGCCTTACGTTTCTATGAAGAGTGTGTTCCTCCCCTGGTCCACGCTGCTTCGGCAGTCCTGGGTAAGATAGTTAGTTCTAGCTTGCCCTATGTGGAAGAGGACACGAAGACTTACTGTGGTGTGAAGCATAAAGTTCAGTTCTCCCCTGGTCCACGCCGCTTCGGCCGTCCTGGGTAAAATGGATTCATCCAGCTTGCCCTATGTGGAATGAGGACACTTTATGTTTCGTCTCTAAGCGGCGGCTTGCTCCTCCCTACGGGGAACGGGTATACGCGCACAGCGGCGGCTTACGTTATGGCAGTCATGGATGCCTTACGTTTCCATGAAAAGTGTGTTCCTCCCCTGGTCCACGCTGCTTCGGCAGTCCTGGGTAAGATAGTTAGTTCTAGCTTGCCCTATGTGGAAGAGGACACGTAGACTTACTGTGGTGTGAAGTATAAGGTTCAGTTCTCCCCTGGTCCACGCCGCTTCGGCCGTCCTGGGTAAAATGGATTCATCCAGCTTGCCCTATGTGGAATGAGGACACTTTATGCTTCGTCTCTAAGCGGCGGCTTGCTCCTCCCTACGGGGAACGGGTATACGCGCACAGCGGCGGCTTACGCAAGTTAGTCACCCTCGGCAGTGGATCACTCGGCTCATGGATCGATGAAGACCGCAGCTAACTGCGCGTCATAATGTGAACTGCAGGACACATGAACATTGATAAGTTGAACGCATATTGCACGTCGTGGGAACCTACCATGATGTACAGATGACTGAGCGCTTATATTTGAGAAATGTATCGCATACATTTAACTACGCCGTGACACCCGTCACGAGACGTGCACCATGATGTTAACTAGGGTCGCGACGACCCGCTAGCATTAAAGAACCCGTGGTTTACAATATACTGGCATTGGAATTCGAAGTATTTAGAGCGTCCGTGTTCCCGCGTGAGGCGGAAGTACGAGGAGAAGGCGTGCTTGTGGTGTCTGTGGTGGTGTTTACTGATGTCTAGCTTCAGCTT
>NW_026525180.1:50000-75000 GCF_943734705.1 Anopheles coustani
CTCTCCGGATGTACTTCGGGTGTCACCTGTTGTCCGAGACCACTTGCATGGTTAGCAAGCGTTGTGATTCAATGGCCCTACCGGGCAAACACTTTGGGTTCGCAAGGACTTGGAGTGCCGGGACGGGTTGGCGGATCCAACACTCTGGGTACCTCCGGGTACTTGGGGTTGGTTGAGGACTTGGTGAACAAACACTTGTTGTACACTCTCCGGATGTACTTCGGGTGTCACCTGTTGTCCGAGGCCACTTGCATGGTAGCAAGCGTTGTGATACAATGGCCCTACCGGGCAAACACTTTGGGTTCGCAAGGACTTGGAGTGCCGGGACGGGTTTGCGGATCCAACACTCTGGGTACCTCCGGGTACTTGGGGTTGGTTGAGGACTTGGTGAACAAACACTTGATATACACTCTTCGGATGTACTTCGGGTATCGCCTGTTGTCCGAGACCACTTGCATGGTTAGCAAGCGTTGTGGTCTAATGGCCCTACCGGGCAAACACTTTGGGTTCGCGAGGACTTAGAGTGCTGGTAGTGGTTGGCGGACCCAACACTCTGGGTACCTCCGGGTACTTGGGGTTGGTTGAGGACTTGGTGAACAAACACTTGTTGTACACTCTCCGGATGTACTTCGGGTGTCACCTGTTGTCCGAGACCACTTGCATGGTTAGCAAGCGTTGTGGTCTAATGGCCCTACCGGGCAAACACTTTGGGTTCGCGAGGACTTGGAGTGCTGGTAGTGGTTGGCGGACCCAACACTCTGGGTACCTCCGGGTACTTGGGGTTGGTTGAGAACTTGGTGAAGATACCCCTGTCACCTTGTTCGAGGCCACTTGCATGGTCGCAAGCGTTGTGATACAATGGCCCTACCGGGCAAACACTTTGGGTTCGCAAGGACTTGGAGTGCCGGGACGGGTTGGCGGATCCAACACTCTGGGTACCTCCGGGTACTTGGGGTTGGTTGAGGACTTGGTGAGCAAACACTTGATATACGTTCTTCGGATGTACTTCGGGTGTCACCTGTTGTCCGAGGCCACTTGCATGGTCAACGGTTGAGGTGGTGATGGCGGGTCGGTGCTGTAGGGTGCCGGCCTGTTGGCTGCCTTGGCCGGGTTGGTTGGTTAACACTTGATTGGGCTTGCACCCGAGGGTAATGGCACTTGAAGGTGGGTACTGGCCGGCTGACCTGGTGTGATGGTTGGTTGGTGAACACTTGGCGGTACTTGCACTTGGCTGTGCTTGAACTTGAAGGTGGGATCCGGCTGGCCTAGGCCATTGGTGGTTGGTTGGTGGGTTAGCCCTTAGCTGGGCTGGCTGGCTGGCTGGCCATCGGTGGTGTGGTGTGGTGTGGTGTGTGGAGTCGAGCGTCGCGCGCCGTTGCCTTCTTCGGAGTGTTGTTGGTACGTAAGTGCTTGCAGTGCAAAGAGGTTGGTGATGGAGTGACATTGCCTTCACCATGGAGTTGCGGGTACTTAGGTACTTGCAAGGAGATGGTGGTATGGTGGTGTTGCGTGTGTGGTGTTCGATTAGAAAGATATAATTTCTAAGTCCGGATTAGTGCTGTCAGTGGGGCCGCCGCTAACAGGTCCTGCACGGCCACCGTGGGGCTTGACTTGGCGCTATTCCGGACTTGGGGCGATCACGATGTCCCCGTGCGGGACTTAGAAGATGGAAGAACACAAGTACCCTTATCCCATGACTTGTGAGCGATTGGCATACGTTACCACATGAAGAGAAAAATTGGCTAAGTCCCGGATCCATATTATTTGAACAGAAAAATCGGCTAAGTCCCGGATCCATATTTATGAAGGGAAAAATCGGCTAAGTCCCGGATCCATATTATATGAAGAGAAAAATCGGCTAAGTCCCGGATCCATATTATATGAAGAGAAAAATCGGCTAAGTCCAGGATCCATATATAATAACCTAATAATCGGATAAGTCCAG
This sequence comes from Anopheles coustani, assembly GCF_943734705.1. Lineage (NCBI taxonomy): Eukaryota > Metazoa > Arthropoda > Insecta > Diptera > Culicidae > Anopheles > Anopheles coustani. The sequence goes on from NW_026525180.1 coordinate 51,946, forward strand.
GATCCATATTATATGAAGAGAAAAATCGGCTAAGTCCAGGATCCATATATAATAACCTTATAATCGGCTAAGTCCAGGATCCATATTATATGATGAGAAAAATCGGCTAAGTCCGAGATTGGGTCTGTCAGAAATACACTATCAAGTTACCACACAATCAAGCAAGATGGCCATATGATGGATCCATATGATATGAAGAGAAAAATCGGCTAAGTCCGAGATTGGGTCGGTCGGAAATACACTATCAAGTTACCACACAAGCAAGCAAGATGGCCTAGTGATGGATCCATATAATATGAAGAGAAAAATCGGCTAAGTCCCAGATTGGGTCTGTCTGAAATACACTTCCAAGTTACCACACAAGCAAGCAAGATGGCCTAGTGATGGATCCATATGATATGAAGAGAAAAATCGGCTAAGTCCGAGATTGGGTCTGTCAGAAATACACTATCAAGTTACCACACAAGCAAGCAAGATGGCCTAAGGATGGATCCATATGATATGAAGAGAAAAATCGGCTAAGTCCGAGATTGGGTCTGTCAGAAATACACTTCCAAGTTACCACACAAGCAAGCAAGATGGCCTAGTGATGGATCCATATAATATGAAGAGAAAAATCGGCTAAGTCCCAGATTGGGTCTGTCAGAAATACACTTCCAAGTTACCACACAAGCAAGCAAGATGGCCTAGTGAAGGATCCATATGACATGAAGAGAAAAATTGGCTAAGTCCAAGATTGGGTCTGTCAGACATACACTTTCAAGTTACCACACAAGCAAGCAAGATGGCCTAGTGATGGATTCATATAATATGAAGAGAAAAATCGGCTAAGTCCCAGATTGGGTCTGTCAGAAATACACTTCCAAGTTACCACGCAAGCAAGCAAGATGGCCTAGTGATGGATCCATATGATATGAAGAGAAAAATCGGCTAAGTCCAAGATTGGGTCTGTCAGACATACACTTTCAAGTTACCACACAAGCAAGCAAGATGGCCTAGTGATGGATTCATATAATATGAAGAGAAAAATCGGCTAAGTCCCAGATTGGGTCTGTCGGAAATACACTATCAAGTTACCACATGAGCAAGCAAGTTACCACATGAAGAGAAAGCCGGCAAAGTCCGGGAATGTTACCACATGAACTGTAAAATGGGCAAAAACCTACCTTCACAGGGAACGTGAATAACTAAGGCTGTAGACATCGGATCGACAAGCCAAAGACTGATATGGAAAGGAAATGAGTAGTACTAGCTTTCCTGAGAGTTGCAGAGCTTAGACTGCATATGAACGGAAGTTATTAAGCGTCAAAGTCAGAAAAGTTGCCCGATGGAACACAAGTTCCAACTTAGAGCATGAATACCGCCTAGACGGTAAGAGGTACGGCCAGGCTGAGGAATAAGAAAATGTTGGCCAACATGTTCCCTAACTATCCCCCGAAGACCGCAAAGCAATCCAACATCAACCAAGAAAGTTATAGCCCGATCAAGGAAACACCTACTTTGCACCGATATTGCACCAAATATATGTACCAAGCACCTTCGGTTGCATACCTGCAGGGGCTTACCATAGTAGGCCATGGAAGACCGATATACCGAACATAATCACTTTCTATCTCCTCGGGTGTTGGAGATAGCGCTTTGCGGTACAAGAACGAAAGTTAGACTATATCTTGGTGCATCTTTTTGCCCAAGATCACAAGACCCTATCTACCAAGGCAAGAAAGTTGTGTGGGGACAAAATGTCCAAAAGTGCCCAAAGTGGCACACTTGAACCATATATTCGAGAAAAACACAAGTGTGGGCCCGAGCTAGCAAGTTGAAATGTTCTGACCGTCAGTAGCCCTAGTTGAGGTGCACTTATCATTATATGAGGCCAACGTGCCAGCTAGTCTCTAAAGGGGCGATATGGGTGTTCCAAGGTTTGTACCCAATTGAGGAAAAAACAGGGTAAGGTACGGTGTACCGCGAATAACTCGGGCTATAGATGTCCGATCGATGAGTTTGGCATATGTATGGAAAGGTCCCGACGAGACCTAACTACCCTGAAAGTATGAAGGCAAAGACTTGAATGACCGGGAAGTTATTAAGTGCACAAGTGGTAAAGTTGCACCAAAGTCCATGTTACCCGAAGTGGTACATGAACACCCAATATTCGACCAAAACACAAGTTTAGAGACGAGCTAGCGAGCTACATTGTTCAGACCGTCAGTAGCCCGCATCAAGACACGCATTTCATTATATTGAGCCTAGCCGCTAGCTCGACTCGAAGTCGGTCATATGGTTGGTTGATGGTTTGGACCGACCACGTGGTGTACCAAGGTGATGTACCTTTCATGAATTAAAACTCTAACTGTATGGCACTGAGCGACAAGCTAAGGTGTGATTTGGAATAGTCTTGAGTGGGACTATTTAGGAAAAATGCGAACAAAAAATCACAAAGTCCTTGGGCGAAGCTATTAGCGAAACATAGAGCAAATTGGTACCAAAAACTATGTAAATGGGACTTGAGTCAAAAATAACCGCAAGTTGGAGAAGAGATAGCAAGCTTGCGTAGAACAATTATATTTGGTGCATGGTATCACCAACAAAAAAGTATATGGGGCCAAGGTGCTGGCTGGCCTCCAAAGTGGAGATATGGGCGATCCAAAGTTTGTACCCAAGTACGAACAAGTATGGAAAAAACAGGGTAAGGTACCAAGTACCATTAATAACTTCGGCTGTAGATGGCCGAGCGAGGCAATCGGCTCACCGTTGGAAAGGTCTTGGGGAGACCTATCTACCCTGAAAGTTTCATGAGGCTGAGTTGAAAGACCACGGAGATATTAGGTGATGATGGTCCAATTCGGGGACCAAGTCGCAGGAAATGGCGCTTGACCAAAATCACCCTTGGAAGGTGAATACCGGCTTACCGGTAAGAGATAGCGACTTGGCGTAGAATATTCATAAGTTGGGCGTGTAGAGACGCAACTTTTATTATATGGGGCCAACCCGGTCAGGGTGCTCCAAGTCGGTCGTTTGGTTGGTTTATGGTTTGGGCCGACCACGTGGTGTGCCAAGTTGAGGTACCTTTCATGAATTATAACTTGGTCAGTTTGCCACCGAGCGACAAGCTGCGGTGTGTTTTGGAATGGTCTTGAGTGGGACTATCAAGGAAAAATACCAATCGAAAATCAGCTTGTCCATGGCCGAAGCTATTAGTGAAACATATAGCAAAATGGGTCCAAAAACGAATGAAATGGGAATTGGACCAAGAATAACGGCAAGTTGGAGAAGAGATAGCAAGTTGGCGTAGAACAATTATATTTGGTGCATGGCATGACCAACAAAAAAGTATATGGGGCCAAGGTGCTAGCTGGCCTCCAAAGTGGAGATATGGGCGATCCAAAGTTTGTACCCAAGTACGAACAAGTATGGAAAAAACAGGGTAAGGTACCAAGTACCATTAATAACTTCGGCTGTAGATGGCCGAGCGAGGCAAACGGCTCACCGTTGGAAAGGTCTTGGGGAGACCTATCTACCCTGAAAGTTTTATGAGGCTGAGTTGAAAGACCACGGAGATATTAGGTGATGATGGTCCAATTCGGGGACCAAGTCGCAGGAAATGGCACTTGACCAAAATCACCCTTGGAAGGTGAATACCGGCTTACCGGTAAGAGATAGCGACTTGGCGTAGAATATTCATAAGTTGGGCGTGTAGAGACGCAACTTTCATTATATGGGGGCAACCCGGTCAGGGTGCTCCAAGTCGGTCGTTTGGTCGGTATATGGTTTGGGCCGACCACATGGTGTACCAAGTTGAGGTATCTTTCATGAATTATAACTCGGTCAGTTTGCCACCGAGCGACAAGTTGCGGTGTGTTTTGGAATGGTCTTGAGTGGGACTATCAAGCAAAAATACAAACAGAATATCAGCTTGTCCATGGCCGAAGCTATTAGTGAAACATATAGCAAAATGGGTCCGAAAACGAATGAAATGGGACTTGGACCAAGAATAACGGCAAGTTAGAGAAGAGATAGCAAGTTGGCGTAGAACAATTATATTTAGTGCATGGTATAACCAAGAAAAAAGTATATGGGGCAAAGGTGCTGGCTGGCCTCCAAAGTGGAGATATGGGCGATACAAAGTTTGTACCCAAGTATGGCAAAAACTGGTAGAGGTACCTTTCATGAATTACTGCTCAGGCTGTATGGCACTTAGCGGGACGCTTGGCTCTGGTATGGAATAGTCTTGAGTGGGACTATCAAGGAAAAATACGAACAAAAAATCACCATGTCCACGGACGAAGGTATTAGCGAAACTTAGAGCGAAATTGCGACCAAGTCGCTGGAAATGGCCCTTGGACCAAGTATACCGTCAAGGCGGTACGAGATAGCGAGTTGACGTGGAACATTTATAAGTTTGCCTACAAGAGACAAAAGTTTAGTTATATGGGGCCAACCCGCTCAGGGTTGTCCAAGTCGGTCATATGGCTGATCGAAATTTTCGACCAAGTACTGAGAAAACAGGGTAAGGTACCGTGTACCTCGAATAACTTCGGCTGTAGATGTCCGAGCGAGGCGAACGGCATAGCGTTGGAAAGGTCTTGAGGTGCTCTAGACACCCTGAAAGTATGAGAAAGCTATCTGGAAAACTTGTGGAGATATTAGAGAAACATAGGGCCCAAAAGATACCAAGTCGCAGGAAATGGGCCCTCCATGAACACCCTAAAATCCCAATTACGGCTAAGTTGCAGGCCAGCTAGCGAAGTGAAATGTTCTAGGCATAACTAGAACACGTTAAGGCGCAACTTTTTGAATAAGAACTTTTTTCGATATCTGGTCCCCAAAGGGGGGATATGGGCGATCCAAGGATTTTTCCAAGTTTCGGAACTTTTTACGGTATCGCTCATAGCTCCGGCTGTAAGCAAGCAAATGACAATCTAAGACATGATTTGGAAAGGTATTGACTAGTACTAACTTACGTTAGAACACAGCGAAGCGCTATCGGTTCATGGCAAGGCCGATATAAACAGTCAAAGATGAAAAATGTTGATAAAATGAACAAAAATTACCTTGGTACGCGAATAGCGGCCAGGGATGAAGAGGTACGAAGTTGGTGTAGAACAATTATAATTAGGGCTTGGTACGCTCTAAAAGTTTGCCGAAGACCGCAAAGCGCTCAGACCCATAGAAAGTGGCCATTTGGGCCGAACAGTGCATGCAAAGAGGTGAAAATGCAAAAATTGCACTTTGCGGGGCGATTTGCGGGGGGAAGGAGGGGTCGGAGGGCAAAATGTCCCTTGACCAAAAAGTTTTATCTCGTCGAGATCTACAACATTGCCGAAGACCGCAAAGCGCTAGCTCGCAATCGAAAAATCGAGATTTTGAAAATTTTCTAAGTCTTTGGCTCCCTAAGGAAAAGTTTCAAAAATCACGTTTGTCCCCAATTTTGAAGGGGAAGGAGTCGGTTCCGGGGCATGGTGTCTTCGGCAAAAAGTCTTATCTTTTTGCGTACTTTCGACTAGTTCAATAAAAATTTTTGACCCAAAAATTGTTCGGCGGACCCCTAGGTCGAAAAACCCGAAAAAAGTCGAAAAAAGTCGAAAATGTCGAAAAATGAGAAAACCTCATATTCGGACTCTACACGAGCCCCAGATATTGAAAAGTGAAATCCGCGGTCGATTTGGAACAAAAAATTGACCTAGGCAAAGTTGTATGGAGGTAGGGACCCCTGAGAAAAAAGTTTGGTCCCGAGTCTCCTTGGACCACCAAGTCCCTAGGTCGGACCAAAATCGGAAAAAATCCGACCAAAGTCGAAAGTGTCGAAAATTTTAAAAAACCCCTTTTGGGGCCCTATGGCCTCCCTAGATAATGAAAAGTGAGGTCCGCGGCCGATCCGGAAGAAAAACTTGACCTAGGCAAACTTGTATGACGGTGGGGACCCAAAAAAATTTCGATGAGTGTAGTTTAGACAGGCCGGAAAATGTATCGGAGGTCCGTATCAAGGGACGTCTTTTAGTTCTATGGGGTGGTGGTCGTCGAACAAAGTCGCCTAGGTCGACCACCAGAAAGACCAGTCGTGTTGTAATGGATGTTTTGACCACTTTACTAGGGAAACCTAGTACGTCGAAGCAAATTTGGGGTTCGAGATGTGTTGGTGAAAGTTGGTCCAACCTAGGTGTGCTTGGTGGAGGTTGACCATGAAAGTAGAGCATGATGGGAATGACCATAACTTTGGTTCTAGATGTCGGATCGGTACACTTTCGGCAGTTTTGGAAAGGTGAAGGCCTGCTCTAGCTATGTATCCTACCAAGCTGAGCGCCTACTAGTGAGCCGGAGGAGGTATTAAGGGTCAAAGGCAAAAAGGGGTACCCTAAAGTGCATGTGACCAAGAAAATGGGAAAAACGGTATCGCCTATAGCTCAGGCTGTATGGCTCGGATCGGAAAGCTTGGATATGCGTTGGAAAGGTCTTGACGAGCGCTAGCTATGTGTCCTACCAAGCGAAGCGCTAGGTGTTGAGCAAGTCGGTCATATTAGAGGGCAAAGGTAAAAAATGGTGGTTTAGAGGCGAAAATTCACCTTATGATCGAAAATAGCGGGCGAACGATAAGAGCTACGAACACGGCGTAGAACAATCATAAGTACGTTACCACAAGACCTAACTTTGGCCAATATAGAGCGAGAAGATCGGAGGTACCCATCAGGGTGATATGGCTGGTTCAAAGTTGGACCAAAACGAGACTTGAGAAATGGGTTGAAACACGGTATCGCGAATAACTCAGGCTGTATGGAACGGATCGACAAGCTAAGATCAGTGTTGGAAAGGTCGAACCGAGCGCTAACTATAATCCCAAACAACCGAAGCGCTAAGTGTTGAGCAAAACTGAGTTATTAAGCGACAAAGTGGAAAAATAATACCAAAATTTCCAAAAATCACACAAGACCAAGAATACCGAGCAGGCGGTAAGAGATAGCGGGTTGACGTAGAATACTTATAAGTTTGCCTCTACGAGACCTAAAAGTCGTCCATAGACAGCGAGAAGATCGGACCACTCTGGAAGGGTGATACGAGTGGTCAAAAATTGGCAAAAATGAAACATGGCTAAAATGGATTTGACTTGTGCACCGTATAGCTCCGGCTGTATGGCATGGATTGTTAAGCTAGGATATGTTTTGGAAAGGTAACACCCAGCGCTAGATACGACTAGAAGAAAGCAAAGCGCTAACTAGCATGATTTGGAAGTTATTAAGTGTCAAAGTCGAAAAATGTTACCAAAATTGAAACTCGAGTACATTGGGCCAAAAAGTACAAGTTGTGAAATTTGGACTTACGAGTAAAATACCGAGCAGGCGGTAAGAGATAGAGACTTGGTGTAGAACAATTATATGTTGGGCATGTTATAACCTATATTTGGCCCGAACATAGTGACGAGATCGGTGGTACCCAAAAGGGTGGTACAGGTGTTAGATGGTTTTCCCAGAGCATAAGCTCCACATGATATGGAAAACGGGAAACATCATAACTTCGGCTGTATGGCATGGAATGGAACGAACAAGGTATCGATGGAAAGAGAAAAGGTAGCGCTAACTATAATTCCTGCCAAGCAAAGCGCTAGCATGTGACCGTTCGGGTGTTATTGTGAGTCAAAGTCAGAAATTGTTACCACGAGAGGCGAAAATCCGACTAAGTCCATGAATACCGGGCTGGCGGTAAGAGATACGGCTTGGCCGTAGAACATTTATAAGTTGGCCAATACAAGACCTAAGTTTCGTCCATAGACGACAAGAAGATCGAAGATACGTGAAGGTGAGATATGGGCGTCCCAAAGTGGGCCTTTGAAAAAGTGACAAACTTCCCTTATAACAGCATACACCAAATATCTCTGGCTCTATGGCACCGAATAAGAAGTTGAGGTCAGCGATAGAAAGGTGATAGTCAGCGCTAAATATCATACGAACAGAGTGAAGCGCTAAAGGGAAAGGATCTTGGTGATATAAGGTGACAAAGTCGAGAAAAGTTGCCTCAAAATCATGAAAAATGTGAAAAAATGGCTAAGTCCCGGGTGCCTTAAGGGCAGGTTGATCGAATGTACCGAGCTGGCGGTACGAGATAGAGACTTGGTGTAGAACAATTATATGTTTGGCATGGCAAGACCTACATTTGGTCAATACAAAGTGAGAAGATCAAAGAAACCCGTAAGGGTGATATTGGTGTCCAAAGGTAAAAAGCACTAAGTCTTGGGAAACTTATATGAAGAAAAAGGACCCTGATGGGTCATATAGGATGGATCGAAAAATCGGCTAAGTCCCAAAATGGGGATGTCAGAACTACACTCATGTGTTACCACACCAAGCAAGGCAAACTTATATGAAGCAAAGGACCCTGATGGGTCATATGGTATTTTACGAAAAATCGGCTAAGTCCCAAAATGGGGATGTCAGAACTACACTCAAATGTTACCACACCAAGCAAGGCAAACTTATATGAAGCAAAGGACCCTGATGGGTCATATGGTATGGATCGAAAAATCGGCTAAGTCCCAAATTGGGGATGTCAGAACTACACTCAAATGTTACCACACCAAGCAAGGCAAACTTATATGAAGCAAAGGACCCTGATGGGTCATATGGTATTTTACGAAAAATCGGCTAAGTCCCAAAATGGGGATGTCAGAACTACACTCAAATGTTACCACACCAAGCAAGGCAAACTTATATGAAGGAAAGGACCCTGATGGGTCATATGGTATTTTACGAAAAATCGGCTAAGTCCCAAATTGGGGATGTCAGAACTACACTCAAATGTTACCACACCAAGCAAGGCAAACTTATATGAAGCAAAGGACCCTGATGGGTCATATGGTATTTTACGAAAAATCGGCTAAGTCCCAAAATGGGGATGTCAGAACTACACTCAAATGTTACCACACCAAGCAAGGCAAACTTATATGAAGGAAAGGACCCTGATGGGTCATATGGTATTTTACGAAAAATCGGCTAAGTCCCAAAATGGGGATGTCAGAACTACACTCAAATGTTACCACACCAAGCAAGGCAAACTTATATGAAGGAAAGGACCCTGATGGGTCATATGGTATTTTACGAAAAATCGGCTAAGTCCCAAAATGGGGATGTCAGAACTACACTCAAATGTTACCACACCAAGCAAGGCAAACTTATATGAAGGAAAGGACCCTGATGGGTCATATGGTATTTTACGAAAAATCGGCTAAGTCCCAAAATGGGGATGTCAGAACTACACTCAAATGTTACCACACCAAGCAAGGCAAACTTATATGAAGGAAAGGACCCTGATGGGTCATATGGTATTTTACGAAAAATCGGCTAAGTCCCAAAATGGGGATGTCAGAACTACACTCAAATGTTACCACACCAAGCAAGGCAAACTTATATGAAGGAAAGGACCCTGATGGGTCATATGGTATTTTACGAAAAATCGGCTAAGTCCCAAAATGGGGATGTCAGAACTACACTCAAATGTTACCACACCAAGCAAGGCAAACTTATATGAAGGAAAGGACCCTGATGGGTCATATGGTATGGATCGAAAAATCGGCTAAGTCCCAAAATGGGGATGTCAGAACTACACTCAAATGTTACCACACCAAGCAAGGCAAACTTATATGAAGCAAAGGACCCTGATGGGTCATATGGTATTTTACGAAAAATCGGCTAAGTCCCAAAATGGGGATGTCAGAACTACACTCAAATGTTACCACACCAAGCAAGGCAAACTTATATGAAGGAAAGGACCCTGATGGGTCATATGGTATTTTACGAAAAATCGGCTAAGTCCCAAAATGGGGATGTCAGAACTACACTCAAATGTTACCACACCAAGCAAGGCAAACTTATATGAAGGAAAGGACCCTGATGGGTCATATGGTATTTTACGAAAAATCGGCTAAGTCCCAAAATGGGGATGTCAGAACTACACTCAAATGTTACCACACCAAGCAAGGCAAACTTATATGAAGGAAAGGACCCTGATGGGTCATATGGTATTTTACGAAAAATCGGCTAAGTCCCAAAATGGGGATGTCAGAACTACACTCAAATGTTACCACACCAAGCAAGGCAAACTTATATGAAGGAAAGGACCCTGATGGGTCATATGGTATTTTACGAAAAATCGGCTAAGTCCCAAAATGGGGATGTCAGAACTACACTCAAATGTTACCACACCAAGCAAGGCAAACTTATATGAAGGAAAGGACCCTGATGGGTCATATGGTATTTTTCGAAAAATCGGCTAAGTCCCAAAATGGGGATGTCAGAACTACACTCAAATGTTACCACACCAAGCAAGGCAAACTTATATGAAGGAAAGGACCCTGATGGGTCATATGGTATGGATCGAAAAATCGGCTAAGTCCCAAAATGGGGATGTCAGAACTACACTCAAATGTTACCACACCAAGCAAGGCAAACTTATATGAAGCAAAGGACCCTGATGGGTCATATGGTATTTTACGAAAAATCGGCTAAGTCCCAAAATGGGGATGTCAGAACTACACTCAAATGTTACCACACCAAGCAAGGCAAACTTATATGAAGGAAAGGACCCTGATGGGTCATATGGTATTTTACGAAAAATCGGCTAAGTCCCAAAATGGGGATGTCAGAACTACACTCAAATGTTACCACACCAAGCAAGGCAAACTTATATGAAGGAAAGGACCCTGATGGGTCATATGGTATTTTACGAAAAATCGGCTAAGTCCCAAAATGGGGATGTCAGAACTACACTCAAATGTTACCACACCAAGCAAGGCAAACTTATATGAAGCAAAGGACCCTGATGGGTCATATGGTATTGATTGAAAAATCGGCTAAGTCCCAAAATGGGGATGTCAGAACTACACTCCAATGTTACCACACCAAGCAAGGCAAACTTATATGAAGGAAAGGACCCATATGGGTCATATGGTATTTTACGAAAAATCGGCTAAGTCCCAAAATGATGATGTCAGAACTACACTCAAATGTTACCATACCAAGCAAGGCAAACTTATATGAAGGAAAGGACCCATATGGGTCATATGGTATTTTACGAAAAATCGGCTAAGTCCCAAAATTGGGATGTCTGAACTACACTAAAAAGTTACCACATCAAGCAAGGCAAAGTACCTAGGTGAACCCTAGCAAGAAACACGGACCAAGTCAGATGGCCTAAGTCAAGAGAACAAGTGACCTAGGCAAAGTTGTATGACGGTGAGGACCCTGAAAAATCTGGTTAGTGTAGTTTAGACAGGGGAGGTTTTTGGGTCGGCTGAACCTCCTTATTTTGGGTTTTGACCTCCTCAAGAAGCTACACCTAGGCAAACTGCCTAGGGTGAAAGTGCGAAGACCAATCGAATAGTAAGACAAGTTTTGACCGATCGCCCTAGGCAAGCTTGTATGAAGAAAGGGACCCTATGGGTCATATGGAAATACATGAAAAATCGGCTAAGTCCCAAAATTGGGATGTCTGAACTACACTAAAAAGTTACCACATCAAGCAAGGCAAAGTACCTAGGTGAACCCTAGCAAGAAACACGGACCAAGTCAGATGGCCTAAGTCAAGAGAACAAGTGACCTAGGCAAAGTTGTATGACGGTGAGGACCCTGAAAAATCTGGTTAGTGTAGTTTAGACAGGGGAGGTTTTTGGGTCGGCTGAACCTCCTTATTTTGGGTTTTGACCTCCTCAAGAAGCTACACCTAGGCAAACTGCCTAGGGTGAAAGTGCGAAGACCAATCGAATAGTAAGACAAGTTTTGACCGATCGCCCTAGGCAAGCTTGTATGAAGAAAGGGACCCTATGGGTCATATGGAAATACATGAAAAATCGGCTAAGTCCCAAAATTGGGATGTCTGAACTACACTAAAAAGTTACCACATCAAGCAAGGCAAAGTACCTAGGTGAACCCTAGGAAGAAACACGGACCAAGTCGGATGGCCTAAGTCAAGAGTACAAGTGACCTAGGCAAAGTTGTATGGCGCTGAGGACCCTGAAAAATCGGGTTAGTGTAGTTCAGACAGGGGAGGTTTCAGGGTCGGCTGGACCTCCTTATTTCGGGTTTTGGCCTCCTCAAGAAGACAGACCTAGGCGAATTGCCTAGGGTGAAAGTGCGAAGACCAATCGAATAGTAAGACAAGTTTTGACCGATCGCCCTAGGCAAGCTTGTATGAAGAAAGGGACCCTATGGGTCATATGGAAATATACGAAAAAATCGGCTAAGTCCCAAAATTGGGATGTCAGAACTACACTAAAAAGTTACCACATCAAGCAAGGCAAAGTACCTAGGTGAACCCTAGGAAGAAACACGGACCAAGTCAGATGGCCTAGGTCAAGAGTATAAGTGACCTAGGCAAAGTTGTATGGCGCTGAGGACCCTGAAAAATCGGGTTAGTGTAGTTAAGACAGGGGAGGTTTCAGGGTCGGCTGGACCTCCTTATTTCGGGTTTTGGCCTCCTCAAGAAGACAGACCTAGGCGAATTGCCTAGGGTGAAAGTGCGAAGACCAATCGAATAGTAAGACAAGTTTTGACCGATCGCCCTAGGCAAGCTTGTATGAAGAAAGGGACCCTATGGGTCATATGGAAATACATGAAAAATCGGCTAAGTCCCAAAATTGGGATGTCTGAACTACACTAAAAAGTTACCACAGCAAGCAAGGCAAAGTACCTAGGTGAACCCTAGGAAGAAACACGGACCAAGTCAGATGGCCTAAGTCAAGAGTACAAGTGACCTAGGCAAAGTTGTATGGCGCTGAGGACCCTGAAAAATCGGGTTAGTGTAGTTCAGACAGGGGAGGTTTCTGGGTCGGCTGAACCTCCTTATTTCGGGTTTTGGCCTCCTCAAGAAGACAGACCTAGGCAAACTGCCTAGGGTGAAAGTGCGAAGACCAATCGAATAGTAAGACAAGTTTTGACCGATCGCCCTAGGCAAGCTTGTATGAAGAAAGGGACCCTATGGGTCATATGGAAATACATGAAAAATCGGCTAAGTCCCAAAATTGGGATGTCTGAACTACACTAAAAAGTTACCACATCAAGCAAGGCAAAGTACCTAGGTGAACCCTAGGAAGAAACACGGACCAAGTCGGATGGCCTAAGTCAAGAGTACAAGTGACCTAGGCAAAGTTGTATGGCGCTGAGGACCCTGAAAAATCGGGTTAGTGTAGTTCAGACAGGGGAGGTTTCAGGGTCGGCTGGACCTCCTTATTTCGGGTTTTGGCCTCCTCAAGAAGACAGACCTAGGCGAATTGCCTAGGGTGAAAGTGCGAAGACCAATCGAATAGTAAGACAAGTTTTGACCGATCGCCCTAGGCAAGCTTGTATGAAGAAAGGGACCCTATGGGTCATATGGAAATATACGAAAAATCGGCTAAGTCCCAAAATTGGGATGTCAGAACTACACTAAAAAGTTACCACATCAAGCAAGGCAAAGTACCTAGGTGAACCCTAGGAAGAAACACGGACCAAGTCAGATGGCCTAGGTCAAGAGTATAAGTGACCTAGGCAAAGTTGTATGGCGCTGAGGACCCTGAAAAATCGGGTTAGTGTAGTTAAGACAGGGGAGGTTTCAGGGTCGGCTGGACCTCCTTATTTCGGGTTTTGGCCTCCTCAAGAAGACAGACCTAGGCGAATTGCCTAGGGTGAAAGTGCGAAGACCAATCGAATAGTAAGACAAGTTTTGACCGATCGCCCTAGGCAAGCTTGTATGAAGAAAGGGACCCTATGGGTCATATGGAAATATACGAAAAATCGGCTAAGTCCCAAAATTGGGATGTCAGAACTACACTTTAAAGTTACCACATTAGCAAGGCAGACTTGTATGAAGAACGGGACCCTGGTGAAAGTAGCAAATATCCCAAACCGAACATGAATATTATACACACAAGAGTACGAACATAAAGGAACACGGACCAAGCGTACCGAGAGAATCGGTACTATAGAACCCTCGTGGTTCTACACAAAGACTTTATGTTAGGGGTTCAAGCCCCATAGTACTCAAACGGTGACAGTAGCAAATATCCCAAAACAAACGTGAATCTTATTCACAAGAGTACGAACATAAAGGAACACGGACCAAGCGTACCGAGAGAATCGGTACTATAGAGCCCTCGTGGTTCTACACAAAGACTTTATGTTCGGGGTTCACACCCCAAATCGAACGTGGAATTTACTTTCTGATGGTCATGCGGTCGTCCAAAGGGGTCTAGTATCCTGGGATGACAAGCATCACGGGCACAGCTCGTATCAAAACAGTCGAAGAGGCCCGCGAAAGCTTGCTTTCCATGGCTATGCGATGCACAAATTGAGTTTACTCACCGTAGTATAAAACGAACGAACCGAACCTATCCGAGTAGGGATAATGGGCGCAGTAACATACTTCTGTGACCCAGCGAGAGTTGAACGAGGTGACATGAACTGTCAGTGGCTTATATCAGATGGGATACATACATGAGATTGCTTTCAAATCTACACTCGAAAACCTAACCAAGTAAAAGCGAACGTGGGGAGGATTCGAAACCGGTAACGAAATCTTAAGCTGGAAAGAGTCATCACTATGGATACATATTATGCGAAACCAATCAAGTGCTCAGTACTGATCCAAAACCTAAGAGCACTAGTGAACACCTTATTCTCACCCTAGTTCACATCCAAGTGATCGACCACGTGTGTGAAGCAAAGACCAATCGAATTCCTCAATGAACCGAACACTATGAACAAATGGCCAAAAACGTTATAACTATCCAAACATCCTACTATCTAACGAAAGTCATCACGATGGAACCATACCATGATCTTTAACCTATAGCGCTCACCATATTCCTATCCAGAGTGCAAGTGAACAGATTGCTCACCCCTACCAGTTCACATCCACGTGATCGACTAACATACCGAGGTTACCACAAGTCAGAGTTATACGTTTACAAGCGCAAGACCAATCGAAAACCCCGAAAGCAATCTCGACCCAAAATGTATTATCCGTGAGTGTAGTCGAGTCTCGTACTCGTCATCTGTAATCGTCGGATAGAATATCCAGTACACGGTTGTCTTTCCAAATGAAATCTACATACAGAACTCGCTCTTGGCAAATGGGTGGCAATGGCGCAATCAGGAGCGAGTTCCCGTCCGGGTGCCAAGTGATTGGCAAATGTCTGGGGGAAAGCAACCATATGTTGATTTGTCTGTTAGTGTACTGGGTGTTTGAGGTATGTAGTATCCACGCTTGGTTGGGTGTGTCAGAGGACCATGGATGCGTTCACAACCCCAATTGGGGTACATCGGGAATGATTTTGTGGAACCGATGTGCCCGGCACACACTAAGTTTTGTTGCAAGTTAATAGTGTGCCATGTCCGGGGGGGTTGTGATTAAACTCTGGTGAATTGCGTACTGTGGTGATTGGGGTATGAAAGCCCCGCAGTTGCAATGATCGGACGCGCCTAGCGTGTCCTTTAGTTGATGGTAGGGAAATGAAGGCCCTTGTCAGCTCACCTAAGTATTCATGGAAGTTTGGCATAAGGTCGCTGTGGTAGGGGTATGAAGGCCCCGTCAGCGCATGCACAATCGGGCGCACGAGCGCTTAGCGGAGTCGAATGCCGCTCAAGTGCCTGTCCGGTGCATCGGGTGTGTGTGATACGAGGGCAATGAGGTTCGCACGGGGGCTCGCCTCCCGTGTGCTACCGGACTTGACAACATATAGAACGTGGTGTTTGCTCCTCCGGGTGCAATGGGACAATGAACATTCGAACGCAAAGTCGGAATTCTGGTTGATCCTACCAGTAATATACGCTCGTCTCAAGGTTAAGCCATGCATGTCTAAGTACAAACAGATTTAATGTGAAACCGCATAAGGCTCAGTATAACAGCTATAATTTACGAGATCAGCAACCTAGTTACTTGGATAACTGTGGAAAATCTAGAGCTAATACATGCAACATGCCAGGACCCTCGCGGGAACTGGTGCACTTATTAGTCAAACCAATCGCGGGTTCTCCGTGTCATTGAGTTGAAGTCTGGATAATGATGCTGATCGTATGGTCTCGCACCGACGACAGATCTCGCAAATATCTGCCCTATCAACTATGGATGGTAGTATAGAGGACTACCATGGTTGCAACGGGTAACGGGGAATCAGGGTTCGATTCCGGAGAGGGAGCCTGAGAAATGGCTACCACATCCAAGGAAGGCAGCAGGCGCGTAAATTACCCAATCCCGGGACGGGGAGGTAGTGACGAGAAATAACAATATGAAACTCTTTAATGATGTTTCATAATTGGAATGAGTAGAGCATAAATCCTTCTACGAGGATCAAGTGGAGGGCAAGTCTGGTGCCAGCAGCCGCGGTAATTCCAGCTCCACTAGCGTATATTAAAATTGTTGCGGTTAAAACGTTCGAAGTTGATACTTGTCCAACACAGTCCGGCTCCGCCGACCCGGTCAACCCGTGGTCGGTGGGCCAAGTCGGAATCTGGTTGCGACTCAATGGTGTGGTAGGGCACCAAGTCTGTGTCATGGTGTGCCCTTCAACGGGTGCAAGTGTAACATAGAGCTCGACCGCTCACGTTTACCTTGAACAAATTAGAGTGCTTAAAGCAGGGTGCCCAAACGCCCTAGAATAATCTTGCATGGAATAATGGAATACGACCTTGGTCTAATCTTTCATTGGTTTGTACTCAGACCGGAGGTAATGATTAACAGAAGTAGTTGGGGACACTAGTATTACGGCGCGAGAGGTGAAATTCGTAGACCGTCGTAAGACTAACTAAAGCGAAGGCATTTGTCAAGGATGCTTTCTTTAATCAAGAACGAAAGTTAGAGGATCGAAGGCGATTAGATACCGCCCTAGTTCTAACCGTAAACGATGCCAACTAGCAATTGGGAGACGCTACAACCAGGTGCTCTCAGTAGCTTCCGGGAAACCAAAGTCAGGTTCCGGGGGAAGTATGGTTGCAAAGTTGAAACTTAAAGGAATTGACGGAAGGGCACCACAATGAAATGGAGCTTGCGGTTCAATTTGACTCAACACGGGAAAACTTACCAGGTCCGAACTTATGGAGGTGAGACAGATTAATAGCTCTTTCTCAAATTTAAGGGTAGTGGTGCATGGCCGTTCTTAGTTCGTGGATTGATTTGTCTGGTTAATTCCGATAACGAACGTGACTCACATATGCTAACTAGAACGCAGTCAGCGTTAATGCGTCGATGCCGATTGGAACGGGTTAGGACCTTTCGGTGGAGTATGACCTGACACCTTCGCTGTTCGTGTGCGCAAGTGCACTTACGGTACGCTGCTTAGCAGGACAATTTGTGTTTAGCAAAATGAGATCGAGCGATAACAGGTCCGTGATGCCCTTAGATGTTCTGGGCTACACGCGTGCTACAATGTGGGTAGCAGCGTGTCTCCTATTCCGAGAGGAACGGGAAATCACTCAAATACTCACTTAGTAGGGATTATGGATTGCAATGGTCCATATGAACTCGGAACTTCTAGTAAGTGCTGGTCATCAGCCAGCGTTGAATACGTCCCTGCCCTTTGTACACACCGCCCGTCGCTACTACCGATGGATTATTTAGTGAGGTCTTTGGAGATGATCGTTCGCTGGATCCTCGTGAACCGCGTCTGCTTTATCGAAGTTGACCGAACTTGATGATTTAGAGGAAGTAAAAGTCGTAACAAGGTTTCCGTAGGTGAACCTGCGGAAGGATCATTAGTGGCCAAGTGATCCTTCCAGAAGTCCGAACCTGCGGGTTGAGACTTCGGCACAAGTTGCCATATGATAATTGACGAAACACTATAGAAGTCCGAACCTGCGGGTTGAGACTTCGGCACAAGTTGCCATATGATAATTGACGAAACACTATAGAAGTCCGAACCTGCGGGTTGAGACTCAGGCACAAGTTGCCATATGAAAGTTGACGAAACACTAACAAGTCCGAACCTGCGGGTTGAGACTTAGGCACACGTTGCCTTATACATGACTTCGAACAAATACACAAGTCCGAACCTGCGGGTTGAGACTTAGGCACAAGTTGCCTTATACATGACTTCGAACAAATACACAAGTCCGAACCTACGGGTTGAGACTTAGGCACAAGTTGCCATATGAAAGTTGACGAAACACTAACAAGTCCGAACCTGCGGGTTGAGACTTAGGCACACGTTGCCTTATACATGACTTCGAACAAATACACAAGTCCGAACCCGCGGGTTGAGACTTAGGCACAAGTTGCCTTATACATACATTGGCCAAATAAACAGAAGTCCGAACCTGCGGGTTGAGACTTAGGCACAAGTTGCCATATTATATTCGATCAAACACTAAGTAGTCCGAACCTGCGGGTTGAGACTCAAGACCGTAACAAGATGTCACTATACAAGTCCGAACCTAAGGGTTGAGACTTAATGCGATCTAGATACCAAGTTGACATTAAATACCTGTTGAGCAAAACCAAAGATTCCCTGTTCTCGAATGATTACACTATATAACAGGGAATCATGAAGAAATCAAGCAAGCGTGAAACAAAGTCATCACTTGGGCATGCTCGATAGCCAACCACATGACCTTAACCTAAGAGAGCATGCAAACCACATGATACCTATAAACGATTAACCCGCCCTAGTTCAATCGTTCACCAAGTGATGACTTCAGTATGGCTAAGAGAAAAACTTTTAAATGGGAAAAACTCTAAGTCCGAACCTCCGGGTTGAGACTTCCGCGTCGGAGGTGGGCGCACCTCCTATCCGAAAGATGATGAATCAGGGGTGTTCGGTCAGCAATGGTCGGATGCCCCGTCGTAGTCCAACTATGACAATCAAAGTCAAGACCTCCGGGTTGAGACTTTCCGCGAGTACAAGCATAAAGGAACACGGACCAAGCCGTACCGAGAGAATCGGTACTAGAGCCCTCGTGGTTCTACATTGAGAGAGCCCTCGTGGTTCTCATTAGGGGCTTTATGCAAGTCGTACTCAATACTGTGGTGTGAAGTATAAAGTATAGTCCTCGCCTGGTCCACGCTGCTTCGGCGGTCCTGGGTA
The DNA here is from genome assembly GCF_943734705.1 of Anopheles coustani. Classification (NCBI taxonomy): domain Eukaryota; kingdom Metazoa; phylum Arthropoda; class Insecta; order Diptera; family Culicidae; genus Anopheles; species Anopheles coustani. The sequence goes on from NW_026525180.1 coordinate 70,979, forward strand.
AGATAGTTAATTCTAGCTTGCCCTATAGTGGAATGAGGACACTTAATGCTTCGTCTTTTAGCGGCGGCTAGACTCCTCCTCACGGGGAACGAGTTGACGCGCACAGCGGCGGCTTACGCACTATGGCAATCATGGATGCCTGAAGATTCCGTGAAGTTCTCCCCTGGTCCACGCTGCCTCGGCAGTCCTGGGTAAAATGGAATATTTCCAGCTTGCCCTATAGTGGAAGAGGACTATCCAACAATACAAAGTCAAGACCTCCGGGTTGAGACTTTCCGCGTCGGTGGTGTCGCGCACCGCCTATCCGAAAGATGGTGTAACAGGGGTGTTCGATCAGCAATGGTCGGATGCCCCGTCATAGTCCAACTATGACAACCAAAGTCAAGACCTCCGGGTTGAGACTTTCCGCGTCCGGAGGTACGCGTACCGCCTACCCGAAAGATGGTGTGCTTCTGGGGTATTCGATGAGTCGGATACCCCGTCGTAGTCCAACTATGACAATACAAAGTCAAGACCTCCGGGTTGAGACTTCCGCGTCGGAGGTGCGCGCACCGCCTACCCGAAAGATGATGAATCAGGGGTGTTCGATCAGCAATGGTCGGATGCCCCGTCGTAGTCCAACTATGACAATCAAAGTCAAGACCTCCGGGTTGAGACTTCCGCGTCCGGAGGTACGCGTACCGCCTACCCGAAAGATGGTGAATCAGGGGTGTTCGATCAGCAATGGTCGGATGCCCCGTCGTAGTCCAACTATGACAATCAAAGTCAAGACCTCCGGGTTGAGACTTTCTAAGAGTACAAGCATAAAGGAACACGGACCAAGCCGTACCGAGAGAATCGGTACTAGAGCCCTCGTGGTTCTACATTGAGAGAGCCCTCGTGGTTCTCATTAGGGGCTTTATGCAAGTCGTACTCAATACTGTGGTGTGAAGTATAAAGTATAGAGTCCTCCACTGGTCCACGCTGCTCCGGCGGTCCTGGGTAAGATAGTTCATTCTAGCTTGCCCTATGTGGAAGAGGACTCAATACCCTACCTGTTGAGCTTGAAACAAAGTCATCACTTGGGCATGCTCATATTGCCATACACAATTACATTATATTCGAATGAGCATGCAAGCGACCCTATATAGACCGAACCAAAACGATAGATACCGCCGTAGTTCACCCCCACCAAGTGATGACTTCAGTATGGCTAGTGTGTGAAGTATAAAGTATAGTCCTCCCCTGGTCCACACTGCTTCGGCGGTCCTGGGTAAGATAGTTAGTTCTAGCTTGCCCTATGTGGAAGAGGACACAATACTTAATACTTAGAGTACAAGCATAAAGGAACACGGACCAAGCCGTACCGAGAGAATCGGTACTAGAGCCCTCGCGGTTCTACATTGTGAGCCCTCGTGGTTCAAACTAGATACTTTATGCAAGGCGTACTCAAAACTGTGGTGTGAAGTATAAAGTATAGTCCTCATCTGGTCCACGCTGCTTCGGCGGTCCTGGGTAAGATAGTTAATTCTAGCTTGCCCTATGTGGAAGAGGACACAATACTTAATACTGTGGTGTAATGGACAAGGTATAGTCCTCCACTGGTCCACGCTGCTCCGGCGGTCCTGGGTAAGATAGTTCATTCTAGCTTGCCCTATGTGGAAGAGGACTCAATACCCTACCTGTTGAGCTTGAAACAAAGTCATCACTTGGGCATGCTCATATTGCCATACAATATTCCATTATCTACTAATGAGCATGCAGCTATATGATTATAACCTGTAAACGATTACCCCGCCGTAGTTCAGCGCTTCAACCAAGTGAAGACTTCAGTATGGCTAGTGTGTGAAGTATAAAGTATAGTCCTCCCCTGGTCCACACTGCTTCGGCGGTCCTGGGTAAGATAGTTAGTTCTAGCTTGCCCTATGGTGGAAGAGGACACCATACTTAATACTGTGGTGTAATGAACAAAGTATAGTCCTCCACTGGTCCACGCTGCTTTGCAGTCCTGGGTAAGATAGTTAATTCTAGCTTGCCCTATGTGGAAGAGGGCATACAAGACAAAGTATAGTTCTCCCCTGGTCCACGCTGCTTCGGCGGTCCTGGGTAAGATAGTTAATTCTAGCTTGCCCTATGTGGAAGAGAGCATACATGAACCAAGAACGAAGGTTATGATCGAGGAATGATTCGACAACTAACCGATGGTATGAAATGTGAAGAATTCAAGCAAGCACACAATCAAGTCATCACTTGGGCATGCTCGATAGCCAACCCTATGACATTAACCTAGTAGAGCATGCGAAAACCAATATATATGTAAACGATGCCCCTCCCTAGTTCAGCGCTTCAACCAAGTGATGACTTCAGAATGGCTAAATCAAATCGGTTCAAAACATACCATCGGTACCCTATTGAAACACACAAGTCGATATCAAACCTCATGATTGTGTAGTCCTCCACTGGTCCACACCGCTTCGGCGGTCCTGGGTAAGATAGTTCATTCTAGCTTGCCCTATGTGGAAGAGGGCACATTACTCAATACTGTGGTGTTATGAACAAAGTATAGTCCTCCACTGGTCCACGCTGCTCCGGCGGTCCTGGGTAAGATAGTTCATTCTAGCTTGCCCTATGTGGAAGAGGGCATACAAGACAAAGTATAGTTCTCCCCTGGTCCACGCTGCTTCGGCGGTCCTGGGTAAGATAGTTAATTCTAGCTTGCCCTATGTGGAAGAGAGCATACATGAACCAAGAACGAAGGTTATGATCGAGGAATGATTCGACAACTAACCGATGGTATGAAATGTGAAGAATTCAAGCAAGCACACAATCAAGTCATCACTTGGGCATGCTCGATAGCCAACCCTATGACATTAACCTAGTAGAGCATGCGAAAACCAATATATATGTAAACGATGCCCCTCCCTAGTTCAGCGCTTCAACCAAGTGATGACTTCAGAATGGCTAAATCAAATCGGTTCAAAACATACCATCGGTACCCTATTGAAACACACAAGTCGATATCAAACCTCATGATTGTGTAGTCCTCCACTGGTCCACGCCGCTTCGGCCGTCCTGGGTAAAATGGAACATTCCAGCTTGCCCTATGTGGAAGAGGGCACATTACTCAATACTGTGGTGTGAAGTATAAAGTTCAGTTCTCCCCTGGTCCACGCTGCTTCGGCGGTCCTGGGTAAGATAGTTCATTCTAGCTTGCCCTATGTGGAAGAGGACACTTCATACTTCGTCTCTAAGCGGCGGCTTGACTCCTCCCTACGGGGAACGGGTTTACGCGCACAGCGGCGGCTTACGCACTATGGCAGTCATGGATGCCTTACGTTTCTATGAAAAGTGTGTTCCTCCCCTGGTCCACGCTGCTTCGGCAGTCCTGGGTAAGATAGTTAGTTCTAGCTTGCCCTATGTGGAAGAGGACACGAAGACTTACTGTGGTGTGAAGCATAAAGTTCAGTTCTCCCCTGGTCCACGCCGCTTCGGCCGTCCTGGGTAAAATGGATTCATCCAGCTTGCCCTATGTGGAATGAGGACACTTTATGTTTCGTCTCTAAGCGGCGGCTTGCTCCTCCCTACGGGGAACGGGTATACGCGCACAGCGGCGGCTTACGTTATGGCAGTCATGGATGCCTTACGTTTCCATGAAAAGTGTGTTCCTCCCCTGGTCCACGCTGCTTCGGCAGTCCTGGGTAAGATAGTTAGTTCTAGCTTGCCCTATGTGGAAGAGGACACGTAGACTTACTGTGGTGTGAAGTATAAGGTTCAGTTCTCCCCTGGTCCACGCCGCTTCGGCCGTCCTGGGTAAAATGGATTCATCCAGCTTGCCCTATGTGGAATGAGGACACTTTATGCTTCGTCTCTAAGCGGCGGCTTGCTCCTCCCTACGGGGAACGGGTATACGCGCACAGCGGCGGCTTACGCAAGTTAGTCACCCTCGGCAGTGGATCACTCGGCTCATGGATCGATGAAGACCGCAGCTAACTGCGCGTCATAATGTGAACTGCAGGACACATGAACATTGATAAGTTGAACGC